>NW_016159018.1:78486-99788 GCF_001687245.7 Rhagoletis zephyria
GGAGTTGAAGAATGATACATACAAAGAAGGCAACACAGAAAGGAGAATTCTACTTAGTGAGGGTTATAATCCCTAAGTGCGGCCGAAGGCCGCCTACGGAGAAAGGTGTTCCTTGCAAAAGGTGTTCAGCACCCTTCTTCGACAGCACAGAAAGGAGAATTCTACTTAGTGAGGGTTATAATCCCTAAGTGCGGCCGAAGGCCGCCTACGGAGAAAGGTGTTCCTTGCAAAAGGTGTTCAGCACCCTTCTTCGACAGCACAGAAAGGAGAATTCTACTTACAGGTCTATTCTGCACGTTACCGATGATTTTGTAACCGGAAAATTTTATTACCAAAAAATGTTACCAGTTCTTGTCACCGCGATTCTAGGTACGTTGGTAATGCAGTTAAAATATTCAGCAATTCAGCTATGAGGAATTGTGCAAACTCCGGCATTGCATATTTCACGGGGCAATACTTTGTTACCAGCTTATGAGATGGTAACAAAAATTACCGGTTACAAGAGTACACAGAATGCGAAAAGGGTTTAAAAATTGACAGGAACTTTATTTACCGGTTACAAACTTTTTATTACCAGCGCAGAATAGACCTGTTATTGGCTATATTCCCTGAGCGCGGCCGAAGGCCGCCTACGCGAAAGGAGTTCTGTGCAAAAGGGTTTCAGCCCCTCTTTTTCGGCAACACAGAAACGAGAATTCTACTAAGTGAAAATTCAAAGTTTGATGTTATTTTGCTTCATCGTTTATACGAAAACTTTANAGTAATTTTGCCACTTGATTCACTTCGCGTGTTATTTTCTTTCAAGAATATTTGTGGATACTTTGAAGATTATTTACTTTTCGTTGGTAGTTTTCCCCTTTATATAGCTTTAGTTTTTCACTTGATAATTAAAAATTCGTATCTCTATCACTTTTTACGTATCTGCGCGTGGGTTAGAGATGAGTTGGAGAATGATACATACAAAGAAGGCAACACAGAAAGGAGAATTCTACTTAGTGAGGGTTATAATCCCTAAGTGCGGCCGAAGGCCGCCTACGCGGAAAGGTGTTCTCTGCAAAAGGTGTTCAGCCCTTCTTCTTTGGCAACACAGAAAGAAGAATTCTACGTAGTGAGGGTTATAATCCCTAAGTGCGGCCGAGGGCCGCCTACGGAGAAAGGTGTTCCTTGCAAAAGGTGTTCAGCACCCTTCTTCGACAGCACAGAAAGGAGAATTCTACTTACAGGTCTATTCTGCACGTTACCGATGATTTTGTAACCGGAAAATTTTATTACCAAAAAATGTTACCAGTTCTTGTCACCGCGATTCTAGGTACGTTGGTAATGCAGTTAAAATATTCAGCAATTCAGCTATGAAGAATTGTGCAAACTCCGGCATTGCATATTTCACGGGGCAATACTTTGTTACCAGCTTATGAGATGGTAACAAAAATTACCGGTTACAAGAGTACACAGAATGCGAAAAGGGTTTAAAAATTGACAGGAACTTTATTTACCGGTTACAAACTTTTTATTACCAGCGCAGAATAGACCTGTTATTGGCTATATTCCCTGAGCGCGGCCGAAGGCAACACAGAAACGAGAATTCTACTAAGTGAAAATTCAAAGTTTGATGTTATTTTGCTTCATCGTTTATACGAAAACTTTAACAACAAATTATATAAAAACTATAGGGGTGCTAGAAAAAAGGGGGGTATTTTTGAAATCCAACAATGACAATTTGTCACTTTTTCAATAGAATTTTTTATGGAATTTAAGAGGTGGTTACAATTGTTTTTATGAAACAAAACAACCACCAAACAGTCGAATTGTCACTGACAACATGAAAAATGCATGTCGTTACAAAATTATCACTGTCGTTTTATGAAATAGGCCCCTGGTGGTACATTTTCTCTATGTCGCCGTTGAAAACGTATATGTACAAACGCCATTTGAGTAGAACGAGCATGAGATCATTTTGGAGTATTGGGCCTGTGTGGAGGATGCCACCTTCGTAGTTTTATTATCAGGCTTTATTACTGCGTTTCGGGGTAGGTAGAATGAAAAATATTTGCATTCACGTATTCGTGTATGTTTGTTGTAGTTCCGGTTTCTTTTCATTCGATTGCTCGATACTGAGATATTGTTCTTGTGCTGCAGGCTTGGAGTGTCCGAGTGCAATCGTGTCCGGGAAAGTAGTTTAAAACGGAAGTTTTACTACGTAAAGACGGTCATATCTGAGAGTTGTGGACTTTCGATAGAGATCTTTGCAAAATGCATAATCGTCAGTGAGGGATGTGGTTGGTTTTCATGTCCGTATAAATTTGGAAAGAGGTGTTTCAAATCTTGCCATTTTTCAATGGCATCACTTTTAGACAGTGTAACAGGTGAAGATAAGTACATTTGTAATTCAGACAACATCTGACAAGTTCGGTTGTTATTTAAATTTTTCTTTCTCAAAGTTTTATGATGCTGCCAAAGGTCGATTCACACAGGGTTTATTTTCAAAATGGCGCGATATGCCAGTTATTTTACCAGTGATCAACGAAGAACATCGATGTTGCGATGTTTTGTGGTTTTCCAAACATCGATATTTGCATCGCATTTTATGAACGATGTATCGATTTTTAAAATACATCGACGTATCCTCTGTAATCCTTAATTATAACTTTGTTCTCATAACGGTTGTTTGTAACACCCAAAACGAATCGAGATAGATATAGACAAATGCATAAATGCTCAGAATGAATCGATTAAGCCATGAATGTCCGTCCGTCCGTCAGTCTGTGCGCACGATAACTCGAATAAAAATTGAGATATCTTAACGAAACTCGATAATTTACTTACAATTTATACTCACAACCTTCACTTAAAAAGACGTAACTATAACTATATAAGTTTATCTTATTAAGTCTAACTGAACATACTTCGAAGAAACCGTCCCTGCTTATCACGCAACGGTAGTTTTCGAAAAGGTGAAAAAACTATATTTAATACGTGCGCCGGGTAATTTATGTTCGGTTTCGCCCGAACTTAGACTTTTTACTTGTTTTAAGATATTTTCGATTGTTGATATATGTACATTAGACTGCATCACCAAAAAAAGTTGCGGTTTTTCCGCCGGGATTACAAAATTTAATATATTTTAAGATGTCCACCAAAATATTTTGGAAAAATATTAAGATTTAAGCGAGCTGGACCGATTTGCAAATACCTCCAAAAATGAAGTTTTTATGAATAAAAATAGTTTCTTAAAGAACTTTTTGAAAAAAGTCCCCTCAGATGACAAATTAGATTAAGCTTAAAAAATCTGCATAAAAATAATTGAAAATCTTTTCAACAGAATCGTAAGAATGAGATTTTTGATGCTGCTTTTTTACTTCTTTCAAAGATTGGTTTACGAAAAACTTGAATAACTGTTTCAAAAATGTTCCGATTTAGACATATGGGATCTCGGTAGAATGGTATTTTCACACTGTTTTTATTTCTGGCCAAAAACGTTATTCGTGTCCCATTCTGTTTTTTCGAATACCAACACATCTTAATTCAACTTTGAATGACGATCGTTCTTCCTACCTTTCTCTTCCATCCTTTGAATGAGTTTATTAGCAAAGAAATAAAAACGGTGAGAAAATACCTTTCCAATGACACCTCTCAAGTCTAAATCGGAAGAGTTATTCAAGTTTTTCCTATACCAATCTTTGAAAAAAGTTAAAAAACAGCATCAAAAATCTCATCATTACGATTCCGTTCAAAAATTTTTTTAAATTTTTTTATGCAAATATTTTAAGCTTAGACCATTTTGTCATTTGAGGGGATTTTTTCCAAAAAAATCTTTAAGAAACATTTTTATTCATAAAAAACTCCATTTTTGGAGGTATTTTCAAATCGGTCCAGCTCACTTAAATCTTAATATTTTTCCGAAATATTTTGGTGATTTGTTGATTTTCAACCGCTCCGAAGTTTGCGGTTTATTCATATAAATACGGCCATCAGAGTAGCCTAATAAAAAGTCTAACAGTGCCAAGTCGGATGATCTCGATCGCCAAATGACTACGCCTCTACGGAAAATTATGCGCCTCGATAAATTTGTTTCTTCGGCCACACTTAAGTTTGAAATTCGCACCAAGCATTTCTGGTATTGTGGATTTCAGCGCTCACGGCGATTTAAAAGTTATAGCTGAAAGGAGCACTGGAAGGATGACAAGCGCTGATTGACTGAAAAGCTGGGTGTGGGATTTTAGCTTAATTTTATCTGATCATACTATATCTGACTAGCATTGCCAAATGTCCCGTATTCGCCGGGACGTCCCAGTTTGCATTAAATTTGAAATGTTCCGCCGGGACAAGATTTTTCCCGAATTTTCAACAATTTCATTATTCATTTCAACCTATAAACTTCTACTCAATATGGTCATGCTTTAACGCGGCTATTGTGAGTAGGTAATAAGCAAGCACTATTGCACGCAATTCTGTAAGAGAAATATAGCTAAAAATTACCGTTGATTTTGAAGAATTTCCACATATAAGTCTGTTTTGTTCATGCGTTATATGGAACAAAATTCGTAACACCTCCACAGAAAAAAATTTACTTGCACTTTATCATACTAAAATGGAATGGGATATAAAACTGCATACTCAAACTTTTTCTAGGAAATCTAATAAAAAATAAAAATTTTGATGAACAGTTTTATAAATTTAATTACGTTTTTGTGAACTTTGTACAAGCTTTGAAACTTTTATTTATGTGGTATCTGATATAGATTGACCCATATTTTAAATGAAAATTATTTACAATAAGTAATTAAAGATAAGTTGCCAACAGCATCATTTTGAATTTTTCTGCTATTATTTTGACCGCAACTGTATCTCTTAATTTGTTTTTATGGCTTGGTCAATTACATGCCTACGTACATACATATTTTTGTTTAAATTAAAAAGAGTTGTCATGAAATAAACGAAATTTATCATAAGCTTATAACTAATCTGAACATTACTTCAATGAAATGGATCACCTTTGTAAGTACATATCGATGGCTGAGTGGAAGATCGACCTATCTTGGCAGCCTGTTCGAAAACGCACTATCTCAGAAAACTTTTCAAGAACGCCCTACTTCAGAATTTTATTGAAAAACACTCTATTTCAAAATTTTGTTGAAGAACGCCCTATCTCAGAATTCGGCTCAAAAACTCCCTATTTCAAACGAAAATACATTGAAAATAAGATTAGATAGGGCGTTTTTGAATCGGCAGCTGAGATAGGGCGTTATTCAACCAAATTCTGAGTTAGGGTATTTTTAAATCAAATTCTGAAGTAGAGCGTTTTTGAAAAGTTTTCTTGGATAGAACGATGTTGAAACATTTTCTGAGATAGATTGATATATGGTTCGTAGTTAGGATTTTAAAGCATATCCTTTATTTCTCATTTGTCCCGTAAAATTTATGTAAATCCCGTATAATTGGGACAAATTATGCGTTTGTCCCGTATGGCCGGAAAAGGAATCTGGCAACACTATACCTGACCCGTTGTATTTGGATATGTGCACATACATATATACATATTTATGTATGCACAATTCTGCACATAAAATAGATTTGGTAAATTTTCGATAAATTTGGTAACTTTTTCTGGTGACCTTGTTAAAAAATAAAAAAATAGTTGTGGCAACACTGCTTGGCACCCACGCCACTGTTGACAGTTATACCATGTTTTGACCGACAACGAAAACACTTTGAAAACGAGTTTTGGAATTGTGGGCTGAAGGCTGTTCACACCGGCTGTTAGTGTTTTCGTTGACATTTCTTACATCCTCTGATTGCAGTGTTGCTACACAGAAACAAAACCAAAATGCTTTTCCCACATTTTCTTTTCATTAGCAACCTCTTACTGTCATTCTTATTTTAGTTTGGCCAGCCAATTAACAATAAATACGAAATAGCGTATTAAAGATGAGAAAATACGACTTCCACTTCGATAAATAATCGAAAAAAACTAGTGAAGACACAGATTGGAATGAGTGGAACGTGAGTTTTCAAGTAGTTTTCAGTGAAAACTGGTTTTCGTTTGACAGATTTTACATGGCCGAAAACACATGTTTTAGGTCGAAAACCAGTTTTAGCAACGAAAACATGTTTTCGATGTCGGTCAGAACATGGTATTAGTCCCTTCGTACGCAAGGCTACGAGAATCGTCGATACCCGACGGTTTTAGCATCTAAGCCAGGCGTTCCCAAGCTTTTAAAATAATGGATCGCAGTCCGCATGAGGTACGGACCTTTTTTTTGTTTTTTGGTGCCGAGTTATTAATCAAGCCTGTTATTAATTAAGGTGGAGATTGTAGTCTGAATCCCAGTTAAAATCGCGCAATGCAAAAAGCAAGAATTGGGTTTGAATTTATTCAATCCTTTCTGAATGAACTTGGTAGCGGGGACTCCAAACAATGGATCCGTATTATACATGGTGAAATGAACTGAAGGTGGCGCATTCCCGAAACCGCTACTTTGGTTTTGCCGACTTTGACATTTATGGCAATACGTAAACAAACTTTTTGTTTAGGAACAAGTGCAAACGTATTGCAAACGTATTGTGTACTTTCAAGTGAAAAATCAAAGTAATTCGTGCATTCTGAAGTAAAAAAGTTTTATTTGTAGCAAAAACTTTATAAAANTTTCTCGCTGCAAATTCACAACTGTCAGCTCATTGTTCTTCGCCATATTCTTTGTTTACCCGTTGCCACAAATGTCATTCTGCGGGAATGCGCAATCTTGTATTCTATCGTTCTTGCGTATTATAGTATAAGTCTTAACTAGTGTTGTTCCGATACGAGTAAATACTCGATACTTTCTTCAAGTACTGAGTATTTTTTGTACTCGAATCCTTCATGCAAGTACTAAAATGGGTATCGAGTACGCGGTTTAAGCATTTATTTGCTTTACCATATTTTTCAGAAATTGTATTCAGATAATACACGAATCATGCTGTGGAGCTTTTGGCAACATGTTCTCATCACATCTTGGCAGCATTGGCAGTGAAAATGAACATGTATTTTGTATGACAGTGCTAGAAAGTGAGGATAAAGGGAAGCAAAAAACTGCAATAGCTGCTTTCCCGTACTAAAACTGACTAGTTTTCCAGGATTTTAGGCAAAAAGTACGCGAAAACACTAGCGCCATGTTGTGAAATTCTTTCTTTCCTTTTTCATTCAACTCTTGCCGGTCGTTTGGATTTATGGTTGTGAAGTGAGTGCATAACATTTTTGCATAAAAGAAAATTAAAAACAATGCCGCGAATTTCAAAAATTTGGCAACATTTTGATAAAAAAATAAAAATTATGCTATCTGTAAGCATTGTCTTATGATAATAAAATTTAGTGGATACACGTCAAACTTGCATAAACATGCAAGGGGCCATAATGTAGGAGTTGCTTTGAATTCCAGCACCTCGAGCAGTGATCGGACTTAAAAAAATGTGTGTGGTAGAATCTGAAAAAAATGTGGTAGATTTCAAAAAATGTGGTAGATCTCAGGTTTTGGATCAAACTTTGTACAAAAATTAAAAAAATTCTGCAAAGTTTCACCTAAATTGCAAACAGTATAATAAAGATTGCAAGATTGAAGTTGCTAAACATTGCGTTGAGTTTTGTCAATTTTTTTCCTTGACAGTGTAAAGAAATTCCTTTCATATCAAGATATTTTTCGAACATATTTTGAAAGATTTCTGCAACCTTGCGGAGTGCTACCAGCTTTTCTTTTTATCACATTGGGCCGTGCCACACGGTCACTAATTATAACGATATTTGGATCGCGATCCATATTGATGAATTGGTGGATCGCGCACGAATGCTACATGTTCAACATTTATCGTGTCAGTATTTGCATAGTTTTTGTGCTGAACGCTTATTATGACGCAAGAAAATATTTTTATTTTGTACGTATAATTTACAGATAATGCATTCCACAATTATTTTAAAATTTCCAATGTTAATTAAAACTTGTTTCAATTTCCTTTGAAAGGTTTTAAGCACCGTGAGCGAAGGCAGAGCGAATACGTTTTCGATGTTCGCATTATGAGAGTAAAAGATGTACTGACGAAATGTATGGATCGCGGTTTGAACGTGCTACACGTTCAATATTTATTGACGGTATTGCGATCCGCGATAGAGATTTAAAAATTTTTAGAAATTTTGCGATATGGATTACGATCCATCAATACTGCATGCTACACCGTCAATAAATATCGCGATACTTGGATCACGTCAATAAATACTGACCGTGTGACAGGGCCCATCACGATGTAGCGAACAAATGTGACACGTTCCAGAAACCGGTACTTGGGATTTGCCGATTTTGACAATTCTCAAGTAAAAGTAAACAACGGTTCAGAAACTTTAGATGCACTGAAATTTGCTAATACTTTCACAAAAATCGCCGTTTCTTAACATTTTCGCTATTAATTACTTTTATAAATTATATATTTTGCAATTTAACACAATAAAACCACGTTTCCTGTCGAAAAATTGATTATTGAGAAAATTTACTATTTTACAGTTTATTTTATCCTCCCATTCTGCCTGTTGTTAGTGTTTAGTGTTGGACTCTTTTTGTTCTTAGAATTAAGAAACTTATGTCGAGCAAAAATAAAACTACTCAAAAACGCGAATATGTGGTAGATTTCAGACCCTGTGGTAGATGGTCAAAAAAGTAGCAGATCTACCACAATGTGGTAGAAGTCCGATCACTGGCCTCGAGTGAAGATCTGTGAGAACTAAAATGTGTTTTTTTATACTTTTGGTTTTCATATCCTAATTTTTTTAGAGTGCCTGCTAATAAGAATATGCCTCCACCACAATCGCTTAAGCCACTTGCAAACGCTTTTAAGCAAATTTCATCACACAGGTAAATAATGATTACTTGTAGGTTTTATGCAAATTCAATGTTTTCACTCAATAATTTATAATTTTTTTAGATGGAGGTCAAAAGTTCGCGAGTATATCGGTGGCTATCCTCTACTTTATTTGTACGGAAATGAAGCCATTTTAAGGAAGGTAAGCAAAACGGTCACATCTGTTGCAAATGGAAGGACGATCCTGGGGAATTTGCTATGGATCGTGAATGCGGTAGTGAAATCATTTTTTTTTAAATTAATTAAATATTTCCTTGTGTTCGGCAGTGGAGCTTGCATTTTTATACCCGAGCGCACTTGTGCACAAGAGTATTATAACTTTGTTCANTAATTAATTAAATATTTCCTTGTGTTCGGCAGTGGAGCTTGCATTTTTATTCCCGAGCGCACTTGTGCACAAGAGTATTATAACTTTGTTCATATAACGGTTGTTTGTAACAGGCAAAACGAATCGAGATAGGTATAGACAAACGTCTACATAAATGATCAGAATGAAAAAAAGGAAACGATTAAGCGGTGACTATCTGTCCGTCCGTCCGTCCGTCTATGCACACGATAACTCGAGTAAACATTGAGATATCTTAACGAAACTTGGTATGTGTACTTCTTTTCAGCGTAGGACGAATGGTAATGGGCAAAATCGGATAATAACCACGCCTACCTCCCATATAACGCTAGTTTTCTGAAATACGAAAACTGCGTTATTTTAGTAACTACTGAAGCTTTTTCACTCAAAATTGATATTTGCAATGAGTTTTAGGCGAAAAATAAGAATATTATAAATTTTTGGAAAATGGAAATGATTACATGTGTATATCTTGGGAAGCGCTCCACTAACTTTTCCCAAGCTTGGCACACTTGTTGGCCTTGACAAAATATACCAAACGGCAAAAAAAATATTTTAAAATCGCACAATAACTACGTCCACATCCCGTATAACGGTAATTTAGAGAAATACGAAATCTTCGATAAATCAGTAAATACTGAAGATAATTTATTCAAATTCACGTTTGCAATAATTTTTTAGCAGAAAATACGTTTATAATCAAATTTTGGAAGACGGGCGTGGCACCGCCGACTTATGACCACATGTGCGTATCTCGGTAACCATTCGATCAATTTGTACCAAAATCGGCTGAAAATTATTGAAATCGGACTAAAATTACGCCCACTTTTTATATAACGGTAAATTTCAGAAATACTTTAAACTTCGATATTTCGAAATTTAATGACGCTGATTTAAACAAAATTGATACCAACATCAATCCATTGAAAAAAAGAAACATTGTTCTGGAATTTCGGAAAATGGGCGTGATACCGCCCACATACAACTATATAAGTTTATCGAAGGTGTTTAAAATAGGGGTAAAATCACCCCTGCTTACCATGTAGCGGTAGTTTTCGGAAAGGCGAAAAAACTATATTTAATACTTGCGCCGGGTATCTAAAGTTCGGCTTCGCCCGAACTTAGACTTTTTACTTGTTTAAACTGCAATCATTAAAAAGAAAAATTAGTTGACTCAGCAAATTGCTAGGTACATGAATACAAAAATAAGAATCCTGAAGTATATACTGTGGTTTCTGTTAAAGAATGAGCTCTTTCTTATATAAAACATGGGTATAACATAAATTTATATTTGTACATTTTATTTCAGGTGAGGGCTTTCTCAAGCTAATGAAAACAATTGCGCCTTTGTATAAAGTTCCGAGACGAAAGTATTTTAAGGCGCAACTCAATGCGAAGTACGATGTCGTTAAACTGAACTATATTGAGAAAGTCAAAAACGCTGATAAATTAAGTTTAACCATGGACATATAGACAGATACAATGGCGGAGAAGGGCTACTTGGGTGTAACTATGCACTTCATCGATGGAGTTCAAACAAAGGCTCGCTACTCGGGAGCTGCGGGTAAGACATACTGGCGAAAATATAGCTGGCACACTGAAACAAATTTTGTATGAGTGGAATATTCAAGTAGACAAAATTCGAGGCATTGTCACCGACAATGGACAAAACATGGTGAATGCTGCAATTTTGGTTGCGGGGAAAAAATAAGCATTTACCATGTTTCGCACATACGCTGAATTTGGTGGCGGAAGTAGGGCTAAGACTTGACGGTTTCAGTGATGCAGTAAATAAAGTGGGAGCCATTGTCTTGTGGATAAACAATAGCGTAATGAATTCTGATTGTTTCAGAAAATCTCATATAGAAGCAGGGTCGGCTGAGGGCGCAACGAAAAAACTTATTTGAGATGTGAAGACGAGATGGAACTTAACATACTTTATGCTACAAAGGTTTATAGATTTGGGTCCAATTTGCTCACAAATGTTGATCTTTTCTCCTGACGGCTCTAACATGTTGACAGGTAGCGAAATCGACTGCATAAATCAACTAATCTTACTTCTAAAGCCTTTTGAGTGTGCCACTAGAGAAAGTTCCGCTGAAAAATATATTTAAATTTCCAAAATAATTCCTACCATTAACTGCCTGATCAGGGTCGCCACTTTGGTAAATTGTTACCAAAATTGGTAGAAAAAATTTGGGTTGGTAAAAGGTAAATTTTTTCTAATTTTGGTAGATTTTTGATGAACTTTCCGTTCCCGATTTATTTTTCGTAGTTATCTTTAAATATATTATAAATTTCTTTGCATACTATACTTATATCAATATAAGGCGAACATATCGCGCTCCTTTCAAAACTAATTTTACTGGAATCCCGAGGAGCTTTTGATTGCCTAAATATTTTAAATGATTATTTAAATATAAAGAAAAAATTGACAGGCAAAAAAAAAAAATAAACCAACACCATTTTTTATCAATGCAAAAAAAAAAATCAAGGGAATTTTAAGCACCACATTGTTGGCTATACACAAAAAGTATTTGCTTTAAAACTCCACACCTTAAATTGTTCTAAAAATTCAGAGTAAAAAATTCGAAATTTAGACGAAAATATTTGGAATTTTTCTATGTTGTTTATGGATTCGATTAAAGCAATAAAAAAATTTTATTGCGAATATTAAAAAAATCACTTTTTTGAGTCACTGTAATTGTCTATAATAACTCGAGTTGAAGTTTTTCAAATAATGAAGTTTCATTGTTGCCTATAGTTTCATCACTTCCGCTTTTGGTTGAAGGAAACTGAGAATATGCCAATAATATGATTCAAATATCGTATAACTAGTTAAGTAAAAAGTTCTTAAAAACAATTTTATATATTTATATTTATTGAAATAACTAAAAAGAAAGTAAAAAAACTATAGTTTTAATTTAAATAAATAAAAAAATAACAAAACTATAGTTTTTATTAAAATAATTATAAAAAAGTTATTTGTAGATATTTCCCAGATTTGGTAGATTTTTTTCAAGTGCATGGTAAATATTTTTTTTCGTCCGCGGCAACCCTGTGCCTGATATGTCAAGTCCGTAAAGTTGTATGCGAGACGCCCACTCTCTCTACTGTAAAGTCGCTGTTGTTATCGGAGCTGGAAAAACGATTCGGTCAAGTAGAGTTTCATAGCACCATTGCCATAGCTACAGGTTTGGACCCTAGGTTCAAACGTATTCACTTCAGAGACCCAGTTGCCTATTCAAAAGCAGTTAAAAAAATTAAGGAGCTCGTTAAGGCTGAAGCTCTCAGTGCTCTGAGCAGCAGTGAGTCAGATGAGGATATTGCAGTTACCTATGATTTTGGAAGCACCATCGAGGGCTCGTGCTTGGGCGAAAAGACAAAAAAGATCTTGACGAATATTCGAGATATATAGCGGCACCAATTTCGGCCTTAAACTTAGAAGAATGGGAAGATAACAAGGCTACCAATCCAATTTCATTTCATTTCATTTTATTGCAATCAGAAAATGATTGCAATATAAAGTCGTTTGCAGTCTTTTTAAGCTGTTCATTGTTAAAGTGTGAACCTTAATTTAGAATCTAAGCTTATATCATACTATCTTTCTAATTAGTACACTGAAGCAAATAAGAGCACAATAAATGTCACGTTACTCGTGCTCTGAAAGTGAAAAACAAAAATAAGCAAGACAAGCATTTCTCGTTTCTAGACGGTAGGAAATTTCGAGTCGTGTCATTTTCAGAGAACGTGTGTGAAATATTGTTAATTTGATACACCCTACATNCACGTTACTCGTGCTCTGAAAGTGAAAAACAAAAATAAGCAAGACAAGCATTTCTCGTTTCTAGACGGTAGGAAATTTCGAGTCGTGTCATTTTCAGAGAACGTGTGTGAAATATTGTTAATTTGATACACCCTACATCCCGTGTAGTGTATGGATTATGTAAAAAAAAACTTTTATATATTGGAAACTACAATACAATTTTATTGCAATATTTTTTATTCAAAAATGGCCTTTCGAGAAAAAAGTCATACGCTGCTTGCAAGTAGGCGTTATGAAAAAAATATTATATTCAGTATGGAAAACTACAAATTGTATACGGTATTCATGTTTCGGTATGACCAAGTCCTCGGTAGCTCTTTTTTGCAAAGGTAATTGTCTAAAATTGGATACCACGTTGTACATTGAGGAAGTGAAGTGCTTTAAATATTAAACTAAGAGGCGAATTATCGACATAAAAAAATGTCAGAACCAATGGTTGACTTTTCATCCGACGATTCTGTCGTGGATCCAACCTTCACTTTAAATGTAAGCAGAAGACGTAAGTTTTGTAATTCAAATGAAAAGCCTTCTACCAGCAAGAGGGCGAGATGTGATGAAGGAGGGTCATCAATGACTGAAGAGAATGTGAATGATCTACCAAAATATGAAGGGAATATCAATTCAGTTTTGTACGAGAAATATTTTATAATAATAAAAGAGCTATGCATATATATGTACATACATATGTACATAAGTATACAGTTTAAGCATTGAAATCTTTCGTACAAAGCTCTGCTTTCAATGGGCATTTTTGTAAGGTGCTTATTATGAATAGTGTGCATTAGACTGCATCACCAACAAAAGTTACGGTTTTTCCGGCGGGAGTACAAAATTTATTATATTTTAAGACGTTCACCAAAATATTTGGGAAAAATATTAAGATCTAAGTGAGCTGGACCGATTTGAAAATACCTCCAAAAATGGAGTGTTTTATGAATAAAAATAGTTTTGTAAAGAACTTTTTGAAAACAGTCCCCTCAGATGACAAAACAGATTAAGCTTAAAAAATCTGCATACAAATATTTTAAAATCGTTTCAACGGAATCGTAAGAATGAGATTTTTGATGCTGTTTTTTTTATTTTTTTCAAAGATTGATTTATGAAAAACTTGAATAACTGGCCAAAACTTTTCTGATTTAGACTTATGGGATCTCGAGAGAAAGGTATTTTCACACTGTTTTTATTTCTGTCCAAAAAATATTCGTGTCGCAATTTTTTTTTAAATACCAACACATCTTAATTCAACTTTGAATGACGTTCGTTCATCCTACCTTTCTCTTTCATCATTTGAATGAGTTTATTAGCAAAGAAATAAAAAGGGTGAGAAAATACCTTTCCACCGAAACCTCTTAAGTCTAAATCAGAAGAGTTTAGGCTCAGTTATTCAAGTTTTTCTTATACCAATCTTTGAAAAAAGTTAAAAAACAGCATCAAAAATCTCATCATTACGATTCCGTTCAAATTTTAAAAAATTTTTGTTTTTTATATTTTTATGCAAATTTTTTAGTCGCGTTATTTGAGGGGATTTTTTCCAAAAAATAAATTTAAGAAACCATTTTTTTATCATAAAAAACTCCATTTTTGGAGGTATTTTGAAATTGGTCCAGCTCACTTAAATCTTAATATTTTTTCGAAATATTTTCGTGGACTTCTTAAAATATAATGGATTTTATAATTCCAATGGAAAAATAGTACCGATTTTTTTGTATGGGGAGTGATGCAGTCTAGTGAGCATATAATATATTTTCTCTCTAATTGAAGAATTTAGAGAATACCAAGACATTAAAGCAACAAGACGTGGAGTGAAGCCTCGTAGCCAGGATACATTTAACGATTTAGTTGTAGAATTCATTACACAAAATATGTTACCCATATCGATTGTCGATACAAACTGATTTAAGTCCCTGATTGGTTGTTTGTATATATATATGTTTGTACATGAATATGTGTATTTGTTATTTTGTTAGAGTTTTACATAATATCTATGAATAAAAAATAAAAGCTGCCTAATAAATGAGTTATAATTTATTTTTGTCAAACTTTTTTATTTTTATTACTAAATGACTGCTTTGAAATATCGTTATTCACCGATGACTGCAAAATGACTGACCAGTCATGAATAACAAAAAAGACTGGTGACTTCAATTTTGCAGTCTTTAGTAAAAAAGTGACTGAAAGGCTGCAGTTAAAAATTGCTAGTCAATGAATGAGACTGCAACGATTTTCAGTCACGTTGATTACATTGCTTAACACCTCTGTTCATAAACACCTTACTATAAGCACCTACCATAGATATGTCTGCATACCAAATTTAAATTTCATGTGACTTATGGTTTTGAAGTTATAACTGATAAAATTTTCCACGCCTATGGGATGTGCCATGCCCCTTTTTACAAACTCGTTTATATATACCCTCGTATAAGCACCTACCATTGATATGTCTGCATACCAAATTTCAAGTTCGTGGGACTTATGGTTCCGAAGTTATAGCTGATAAAAAATTCCACGCCTATGGGATGTGCCACGCCCCCCTTTGGCAAACTCGTTTATATAAACCAGGCCTTCCCAAAGTGGGTGACGCGGCACCCTGGGGCATATACCTGGGGTGCCGCTAGTGGCTAGAGTATACTAGTAGTGCGGATAAATTCTTTAGACTTTCCATATACAACGCAAGCGGTTTGATCCAACTTCAACATGGCGGCCAGAAAATCAAAAAATTTATTTATTAAAATTACCTTCAGCGGCACGTCAAACCCCATACACAACACAAATAGCTTGCAGCAAAGGGATATTTCGCTCTTAAGCGTAGTTCCCCAGTACGTACACTGAAAATAAAATTTCGTAAAAGTGCTACAAAAATCTTTCGTAGTGTTGGTTTTTGTACAATGCACGAAACTTTCGTTCATAATACGAACATATTTTTCACAACGAAACAAGATTTTACGAACCATACGTAAAATAACGAAAGGACTTTTGTAAGGCATTTTTTTAGTACAATTTACGAAATCTTATGTTTATTTTACGAAACACATTCGTAAAGCACTGAATAAATCTCTGTACGAATAATTTTGTATAATGTAAGAAGGCATTCGTAATATTTACGTATGGTTTTAAATTTATGAAATCTACAATTCTGTATTCGTACAATTTAGTTAATACTTTCGTATAAAGTACTACTGCAGAAACATGTTTTTTATATTCGTACAACATACGAATATTTTCGTACCATATACTCAATTACCGGCAGTTTAGGATTTCATCATATTTTATGTATCGCGTGTCATTGCGGAAGTAATTGTTGGCTGGTGTGAAATGTATAATATAATTTTAAACGGTTTAAAAAGGGATTTGCTGGATAAAAAAACAATACAAAATTAAATATTAAAGCTGTGGATATACTATGCTTTTAAGTATACAATGTTTTTAACAACGCCTACGCTGCGCCTTGCGCTGCAATGTGGGACTTGATAAATAGGCAATTTCATCAGTTACCTATCAACCGCAAGCCTAAGCCAGGAACACGCACTACTTAATGTAATTAAAAGTAAGTACATGTATGACTTTTCACTGAAACTTGCTTTTCAGACGCCTTATAATTTTCCTTTAATTTATAGTCGTCAAGGAAACAAACATCGATGAAGCTGCGAATCTGTCAAGTGCCTCCACATAAAAATATTATAATGTTTAAGAAAGTAAAATCAGTGTTTTTTATATTCTTTCATATTTTATATCTTATTATATTTAGTTTTGTTGAGTCTCATAGTTTAACACTTTGCATCAATATACTTTATTGCCTAAGCAATAAAAAAATATGTAGTATAGAACCTATTCGTATGCATATTAATAAAAAACTCAAGTTTTATTATAGGTAAAATAACCTTTTTTATTAATTCTAAACTAAAGTGGATCAGAAAATTCTTCTTTCGTATGATTGCTTTTATTATTAACACTATAAGAACATGACTAAAATTATAGCAAAACACTTTCATTATATTTTAATCAATAATGTTAAGCGTTTTTGCAAAACGTTTTGTTAAACAAAAACGCATAAAATTAACGATGAAAACAAAATAAAAGTGTTGTGTTATAATTCGTACTATGTTTTTTACAGTGTGGAGAATGGAAGCAAAATCGCACATTCTACGAAACAAGCGCAGATTTTACGAAAGTAATTTCGTTAAATATACGAATTATTTCTGTGCATTTTACAAAAATTTCGTAAAAAAATAAAGAAATAGTACGATTTTTTTTTAGTAAATAGTACGAAATTCGTTAGTAAATAGTACGAAATTACTAAAGAATAGTACTAAATTCTTTAGTAAATAGTTCGAATACATTCGTAAAATGTACTAAAAATCTGATGCCTCATATTTTCGTAGTATGTACGAAAACGGTTTTGTATAATCAACGAAAACTTTCGTGGCTCAAAATGACGAAAAATTTCGTAAAATTTACGCAAGTTTTCGTTATATTTATGCAGATTTTATTTTCAGTGTATTGTCAACGTAAAATTTAATCAGAAAATTTTCAGAAAAATAGCCGAAAACATACCCTTTTCACAACCACTTTCGGTACTTTTGTAGACCTAATCTGCGTTTCATCCACTTTTCTTCCCGTTTTTGGATTAATTTTCGGATTTTTTGCTGGCTGGGCTGTTCTCGTAACAAGCGCAGCAGCTTCGCGCACGTGTATATATTACTTATTCTTTGGAACATCACAATCACACTGTCAAAGAGCGAATCAACACGATTTTAGAGGCAGTCTTCTCGTGTTAGTGAGGTACCCATTCGCAATGCAAATCGAAGAAGAACTTTTGATGAGCGAAGTACTTAAGACTTACACCACTAGCGACGAAATTTTTAAAGCTATCGACAAATTTGTACAGAAAAATGGTTTGAAATGGAGAAAAGAAAACGTCACGAGAAGGTACTGTATGATCCGTCGGTATTCCCTGGCGACTAGGAAGATGCCGCCACTGGATTTAAAACCCGTATTGTATGACGCTTCGAAGACAACAGAGGCCTGCAAAATTAAAATACATCTCTGGTTTTTTCTAGCATGTCGAGATGTTTTTATATTGGTGACAAGTATATTTTAGTATTTCTAGCAATTCGCATGAAAACCCCATAAATAATCAAAGTAATCAGAAAAACGTATGTAACTTCGAAGTTGACGCTAAGAAAATTGATAACAGCCGGTTTCACCAGCAATTTCCATATGAGATTCAAAAAATTAAAATCATTTGTCACTTAAATTGCTTTCGTTAAATTGGCTGTAAAAATTATTTTCTTAGCGTCAACGCGCATTACCAGCGTTAACTTGGAAGGTTTAGAAAAAAACCATTGTCGAATATTTTCCCAACATTGACTCTGATGATGGCTTCAGCTGGATAACAAACCCGTTTTCATGTGGCCCGAAAAGTAAACCCACTGAGATGACCAATTAAGCTTTTGAAAACCTGCTGGACATCAGTGAAGACAGCACTTTGATTATTAAATACTACGAAGGGAGCCAAGAGAGGTCAGGATGGAAGTGTATGAAGAAACACTGCTCTTGGCAAGATTACATTAAAAATACTAGTGTTTTTAGGCCCTTATTATGAGTTGCATTCGAAGATCGAACATCGAAAGTGAAATTATGAGCTGTCGAACAGAATTTTGTTTTCGATGTACACCATCGGCGAAGTCTTAGAAAATTGTGAAAAATGTATGATTTTGCATTTGTTTTTTTACTTTATGGCGGCTAGACACCAATTTTAAACAATTTTTATTAATTTAATGCAGTCCTAACGTCGTGAATATTAAACAGAAGCTCGAAAGGCCGGTTTTACTTGTGAAAGAAAATCCCAATACTCAGTTGGCACGATCTCTAAGAACAAAATCGTAAGCTGTTGATAGTTTTAAAATATTTTACATAGATTTGGCTCACAAACGCCTCTTCCGCCTCCGACTGTCTAGGAAGTTTTTAATAAATCTGTAGACAAATTTCTTAAATATATTTCATGTCAAAATATATTTGAAAGACTACACTTAAACCCTCCATTTTCCACTTGGCCGGTTTGCCAAGCTCTCATATTCTGACGAATCGTTGAACCAGAATTTTGTTTGTACTCATTTTTACCACGTTTTTATAAACTCGCTTTCGTCTTTATTTCATTTTAATTTGCACAAATTTACATACATGTGTATAAGCACACTATTTAGTTTGCTCGATTTGTAAACAAAACTTCTCAGCGGTTAAAAATATACTATTGTAAACAACCTAATCGAGCGAAATTCACAATGAGCGTCATAATACCAAATGAAAATTCGTTCGATCAGCACTTTCGACCACAGTCGAATGAAACTTATAATAGGGGCCTTACTTTTACATTTCTATGTGAGACTGCATTTTCAACAAATGCTTACATAAACAAGTAAGTTTTAGGCAAAAAAAAAACAAAACCGATTTCAATTCCCATCTAAGAATTTAAGATTATCGTTAATCTATTCATGATCCAATGATCGGATTTAAACCAAATTAGACCACCTATCTGGTAACACCTTTCCTTTAAAAAAGAATTATAGTAATCGGTTAACGTGGTCCAAAGTTACTCGGTAACATACATAGAAAAAAATATTCCGACGAATTAATACTTATCCTTTTTGTGAAGTCGGTTAAAAACAAATACAAAAGCAAGCTTTCAGCGGCAAATGATTTCAGGATAAAATTGTCAAAGCTCCCAATAAACTTAAAGGAAATAATGAAATCATCAAAAGAATTTCAGTCCTCACATTAAAACTAAAGGAGCATAAAGTTTGCATTGTGTTTTCTTGTTTTCGTAGACATTTGAAGAGTAGGGGTGCCGCGAAATTTTGTTAGCACAACAAGGGGGCCGAGGTGAAAAAAGTTTGGGAACCTCTTATATAAACCCTTGTAGAAGCACCTACCAGAGATATGTTGTCTGCATTCCAAATTTCAAGTTTGTGTGACTTATGGTTCCGAAGTTATAGCTGATAAAATATTCCACGCCTATGGGATGTGCCACGCCCCTATTTACAAACTCGTTTATATATACCCTCCTATAAGCACCTACCATTGATATGTCTGAATACCAAATTTCAAGTTCGTATGACTTATAGTTCCGAAGTTATGGCTGATAAAAATTCCACGCCTATGGGATGTGCCACGCCCCCTTTCACAAACTCATTTATATATAGCCTCATATAAGCACCTACCATTGATATGTCAGCATACCAAATTTCAAATTCATGTGACTTGTGGTACCGAAGATATAGCTGATCAAAAACTCCACGCCTACGGGATGTGCCCCGCCCCCTTTTACTTCTCTTTTATATATACCCTCGTATAAGCACTTACCATTGGTATGTCTGCATACTAAATTTCAAGTTCCTGTGACTTATGGTTCCGAAGTTATAGCTGATAAAAATTCCACGCGTATGCGAGGAGCCACGCACCCTTTTACAAACTCGTTTATATATACCCTCCTATAAGCACCTACCATTGATATGTCTGAATACCAAATTTCAAGTTCGTATGACTTATAGTTCCGAAGTTATGGCTGATAAAAATTCCACGCCTATGGGATGTGCCACGCCCCCTTTCACAAACTCATTTATATATAGCCTCATATAAGCACCTACCATTGATATGTCAGCATACCAAATTTCAAATTCATGTGACTTGTGGTACCGAAGATATAGCTGATCAAAAACTCCACGCCTACGGGATGTGCCCCGCCCCCTTTTACTTCTCTTTTATATATACCCTCGTATAAGCACCTACCATTGGTATGTCTGCATACTAAATTTCAAGTTCCTGTGACTTATGGTTCCGAAGTTATAGCTGATAAATATTCCACGCGTATGCGAGGAGCCACGCACCCTTTTACAAACTCGTTTATATATACCCTCCTATAAGCACCTACCATTGAAATGTCTGCATACCAAATTTCGAGTTCGTGTGACTTATGGTTCCGAAGTTATAGCTGATAAAAACTTCTACGCCTATGGGATGTGCCACGCCCCCTTTTACAAACTCCTTTATATATACCCTCCTATAAGCATCTACCATTGATACATCTGCATACTAAATTTCAAGTCCGTGGGACTTATGCTTCCGCAGATATAGCTGATAAAAAATTCCANTTTTGCAAACTCGTTTATATATACCCTTGTAAAAGCACCTACCATTGATGACATATCATATTCAAGTTCGTGTGACTTATGGTTTCGAAGATATAGCTGATAAAAA
>NW_016159019.1:0-43357 GCF_001687245.7 Rhagoletis zephyria
TCATTTAAAAATGGCCTCGAGCTCATTATAAAATTGTTGAATAAAAAAATAATAATAATAATAATTTAACAAACAAAGGGAAAAATCCGAAACTGAAAAAAATGTCGTGTCCCTATTATTTTTCAGATGACAGCATATATATACGTACATATAAAAATTATAAAAGAATAAGTTCTTCTGGCATGTTACCATCTCATACACAGATAAAAATATTGCTCTGTGAAACATGCAATACCAGAATATCTACTTCATAGCTTGAATAAATTATAACGTTACCAAGTTATCTAGAAAATTGCCTTTACAAGAAATTTTGTCATTTTTAGGTATTTAAATTTCTCGGTGTCAAAATGTTCGGTAACAAGCAGAATAGGCCTGTAAATGACAGCGATGTCCTAGAAAGTGGAAATTATCCCCCGCTGCATTACCTTTTCAATAGTTCGAAACAAGTCCTATATTCGACAGACATTTAAATCAAAGTTTCAAACTTTATAAAAAATTTATGAAAAATACAACAAATTTTTATCAAAATCTGAACCCTCACAACGTTTTTGGGTATGCAGCCCATACAAATTTAGGCTCATGAAATATAAGTTTCAAACGCCTAAAAAATCACGTCGATTTAAAAAAATTCCATATAAGCACGAGCCTCCTATGCGGGACACTGTTGGCAACAAAATTTAAAAAAATCAACGCCAGGTTTTAATAAATTCCACCTGTTATAAAAAGAAATCGCAAAAGCAGTCACTAAAGAAATTTCAAAAATCAACGGAATTTTTTTAACCGGTTGAAACTTGCAAATAACCAAAGAAATTTATCTTGAAAAACATTTATAATAATTAACACGTGAACACTTGTTTGAGTCACTGTACCGCCAATTGCACGCGGCTTTCCGAAGCGTTAATTACATTATTACTTAAAAAGGCTAAAATCGCATAGGTTGATGTGCCCGGAAGAATCCATGTTGTCATTTGTTACATGACCGAACAATGTAACCTGAATTATATATGTCTATGGTCAACCAACTTAGACAAAGTTCTGAAGTTGCAGACGATATTATGGTCACCAGATTTGAAAACTGGGACGGTAGTACATAACTTCGATTGATAAATATGATTTATGACATTTTATTTCTTGTGGAGTATAACGATCCGATGCCGCCATTTGCAAAAATTATAATTTGAGGGACCACGAGAATTTGGTTCAGCGAAAATGATAACCATGAAGTCGTCTTTCGAAAATATACCGTGGTTATTCGGTTGCAAAAATAGATGTGGTGCAGCCATCTTAACTGTTCACGGGGCAATCGCGCACACACAGGAAACAAAACGATTTTCAATTAATTTCTTTGCATTTTGTAATAAAGCCATAAAAGGCAAGCGGAATAAAATCTAAATGTGAAAAAAGAAAATAAATTCAAAAGAAAAGCGGGTAATACGCATAGCTACTTCTGTTTGAATGTATGGACGACATAATAAAGACAACGACCTACGCATATGTGCATACATATCGTCGTTTACAGTACAAAACCGCGTATCAACAAAATGCAAAACCGCGCATGCGAGGTTGCATAAAATATTTTCTAGAGCATTAAAAACTCTCACATTTCAAAATGGTTCCATTTTTTA
Organism: Rhagoletis zephyria; assembly: GCF_001687245.7. NCBI lineage: Eukaryota > Metazoa > Arthropoda > Insecta > Diptera > Tephritidae > Rhagoletis > Rhagoletis zephyria. The sequence goes on from NW_016159019.1 coordinate 1,626, forward strand.
TAAAGCAATCGCTAGTATATTTCAGGTCGAATGGATAAGGATTGAGCCAAGAGCTTGTATGAGCAAATCCAATTTTTGGCAGCAAATGTCAGTTACGCGATTTTGCAGAATGTAGGATACGCGGTTTTGTACTTTAAACGACGTTATGTACCTTTATACATATATGTGCATAGTTGTGTGTCTTTTTGGAAACTGAACTTTTCGAACGACATTTTGCTCATAATTGCTATGAACACGAACGATTCTTGAAAGATGTAGCTCCACTTTGATATGGCGCCACGCTTCAGTGGCGAACCCGCCCACATACGACACATAGCTACTACAGTTTGGCTAGCTTCGCTATACAAATGTATGTACGTATGTACGCAGTAGGTAACGCATCCGTGTCTCAATGACCTGCCCTCATTGACATATGCAGCTGAGTCGCTGCTTAGACTGGAATTTAGTAGCTGAAAATTTTCGCCAAGTCAATTTCCACAACTCAGTCCCAAACGAGCGATCTCAGTGATACAACCAAAACAGCCATACTACAACATTTCATTACTGCTGTGCAGTAGATTTTAAAAATATTTGCCAACATATTTTACCATTAATACTCGAAGCTTATCAATATATCGATACGGGTATAAGTTATCGCTTGAACAGGTGTGTAAAAAACCAACAGCTGTTTTTTGTGATATGAGGCAGTATGTGTGTGTGCAGATATACATCCGTGTTTGCAGGGCAGAAAGTTTTTTACCTTGCCACTGACACGACAAGGATATGTGTATGAGGTTCACAAACTAAAATAAAATTGGAGTCAAGAAACTTTACGTTGAAATATGTGAAAGTATGTACAACTAATGGCAAAGAATTACTTTTGTGTGCAAAAAAAACCAAAACAGAATTCACCAAAACGCGAATAAAGTAGCATGAATATGCATAAAACAAAGCAGCTAATCAAATAAGCCAACCAAAGTTCATAAAAGATAATTTAGAACAAATGTTTATCGATGAGAATGAAAGGAAACGAAACATCGTAATTGGGCAGAGGAGTGCAATCGTCCGTACAAGTATCTGTGCCAGCTGGAAAGGGCCAACAACGCCAGCGCCAAAATCAGCCTTGATGCGCCAAGGGTGTGGGCATATTATTTATGTTTTCGCAGGTTTCCTTGTCTTTTTTTTGCTGTTGTTTTGCTCGTATTGTAGTTTTTCTTTTACCTGTTTTGCATGATACGAGTATTTTTTTTTTTATTCAACTGTCTTTTACACTAAAAATACCAAAAGTGGTACACTTTGCGTCGAGTTGAATCGATAAAACAATGTGAAAGAATTCCAAGCAAAATCACATTCGTCCTTTGAAGTCATAATGCTCAAATTAGTCGAAATGTCGAAGTGTACAAGTGCGGTGTAGCGAAATAAGTCGAAATAATTTGCAAATCGAACGCTAAGAGTGTACTATAATAAAAATAATACAAAAAAAAAAAATAAAAAAAATAAAAAAACCAATTTGACTATTTTATAAAATTTGCAATGCGTGAAAAAATGCATTTGGTGATTATAGCTGACACGAATTTTTCAATTATAATAAAGCATATAACGCGTCGAAATGGGAAAAATACGTACCCACTTACACATACATACATGGAGACATAGACATAAACCTAATTATTACCGTATAATTTTATTTATTTACTCTTATTTATTTAGGAACGCAACGGACCCGGTTCACCCAGCTCACCGGCCAAGACACCAACATCCACCACTTCGAAGGGAGACAAAGGAGCCGCCTCTCGCCCACCTAGCGCCACACCATCGAACAAATCGTCCAAATCACGTTCCACATCTAGAAATCGTTTGCTGTTGAAGACTCCCGAACCGGAGCCAGTTAAAAAAGGTAAGTTTGATCATAACATATACGTATGTAGGTACGCACTTACAACAAAATGCCTAGTGTAGACGTTAAAAAAAATTAAAGTATAGTACAAAAATACATAACTTTTGTCGGAAATTTATTTCTGGAAAAAGTATTTTTCCCACTTGCGGTCGAAACCGACCAAAAGATAGAGCCTCCCCGACTTTGTAGTTCATATTGTTGCGTTTTTCAATAAAAAAAATATTTTCCTCGAATTTAGAAGGGTGGAAAGGTGGTCTAATGCATCTGGTATATATTGCATATGGAAATGTTGCAGTTTTTTTTTTTTAGACGAATTCTTTGTGAGCTGTCATTTTAATAGAAATACTCATAAAACTGGCGCTTGGCCAAGAAATGTTTGCGACAGATATATTATTCTTATAGGACTTCTTTCACAGAATAAGAAACTGACCTTCGAATTAGTTTTCAGGATAGTCCAGATTTATAGTGTCAAAAAACAAGGTTTAGCATTTTTTTAACTACATCTGTAGAATATCGACACTTTGGCACTTAAGCCCAAAACGAAAAAAAACTAAGTAACATTCACGAAATACAAGGCAAAAAAACTACTGTTAGTTTCTTCATGATACAATATACGGAACTAAAGCAAATAAGTGTGGAACCAACCTTGAGTTACCACTTTTCCGATAAAAAAGAATGATCGAAAATGGTTCACATGGTTCAAAATTATCCGTTAGCATACACAATAAAGAAAGAAAAAATTTCCGACAAATTGAAGTCGGTTCAACAAAGTTTGCAAATTTAATGAAGAGGTTTTTCTAATTTTTTTTTATTCATTACATAATTATTTTATACGTAGTAGAAAATGCCAAATATCTTATAAACTAAAGCCAAATTAAAAATTTGAAGTTTAGATTCTGATGCTGCGGAAACAAATCTTATAAGAAACATTGCTTATTTGCTGGGACGCATTTTTTTTTTTCAAATTTTGTTGAGCCATTATGTGATATATTATTAGTTTTTGCACAAACTGTATAGTTCTCTCGAAAGCATCAAAAGTCGTCTCCTCTTTGTTCAATATGTGGACCATATATTTGCGCCATCTAAAAGGGTGGGCATTTCGAGAGATTTTTAGAGCGTGATTTTGGTTCGTCGAGGTAGGCCCCTGCTTTTCAATTACCTACTGAGCCCAAAAGTAGCACCCGAGCTTGATTTATATACCCGGCGCAGGTATTAAATATCGTCGTTTCAACTTTCTTTCAAGTACCTTTGCATGATAAGCAGGGGTGTTGTTCCCGATATCAAACGCTTTCGATAATATGCTGATTTAATGAAATCATTGAACCAAGAAGTTTGGTAGAAATCGATAAAGCGGTTATCGAGATGACCTTTTTAGTCATAAAGTGGGCGGTGCCACGCCCAATTCCTGAAAGTCTATAACAGTCTTATTTATTGTTAAGAGATTGTTGTAAGTATTAACTTGGAGCAAATTAGTGTCCTCAGTTTTTGAAATATCGGAGTTTCCATACTTTTGAAATTTACCGTTATACGGGAAGGAAGTGTAATTTTAGTCGGATTTAATTATTTAAAAAAAAAATGCTTTTCCGCACCAAGGTTACAAGGTGCACCAATTTTGGTTGAATTTGATAAATACGTTACCGAGATACACATTTATGGTCATAAGAGGGAGGGGCCAAGCCCATTATTTATCCAAAAATGTATACTATTAAAATTTTTTGCTAAGTGATTGTTGCAATCATTGATTTTGAGTGAATTTGCTTCAATAGTTACTAATTTATCGTAGTTTTCATGCTTTATGGGAGGTGGGCGTGGTTATTGCCCGATTTCAAAGATTTTCAAAAGATTTTCTAGTTGCACCCTAAGCAAGGCTCGGGGAGTGGGGGGAGTCACGCCCATTTTCCAAAAATTTCATAATATTATTTTTACCCTTAATTATACTTCACATATTAATTTTCAACAATTTAGATTGTACATATTTACTGAGATATCGTAGTTTTTATATTTTTCGAAAATACCGTTATATGGGAAGTGGATTTTATTCCGTGAGTTTTTGGTTGTGAATTTTGCACTCGGGCTAGGTACACTGCATTTTCCCACAGTTACAGAATCCAGCACTAGAAACTTCTCTTTGGGTACAGCAACATTACACTGCAACTAAAACCTGCTTGGTAAAGAAAAAAGCCTTTTTGTTTGGATTGGGAATCTATAATTAAAAGTCTGTACCATTTAACAATAATTAGTGCTACTTTTAACGTATACGGTTATATTTGTTTAATTTTATTCAGTATTCCCCATATAAGTTGACCCTATATACTTTCAAATCTTAAAACTATAAAAAATAAATAAACTTAATGCTTTCTTTGACAGTATCAATGAACAAAATTCAAGTCGGACACGCTCCTTCACCCAATCTCAAAGCGGTGCGTTCTAAAATCGGTTCGCTTGACAATGCTGGCTATAAGCCCGGTGGAGGTAATGTTAAAATCGAGAGTAAGAAGATCGAAATAAAAGCCGCACCCAGAATTGAGGCGAAAAATGACAAGTATACGCCACGTGGTGGCGAAAAAAAGGTAAGATTAGGAGGTTGGAAATAAAATATAAATAGGTATATGAAATATATTTTAAAGCAAGACTTTAACGGGTCTAAGCTTTTCAATATATTTGAAATTAAATTAAAAATAAAACAAATTTTGATAATTTGTCTTAATTAATAATATTTACTTGCATTTAAACACTTACATATGTAGGTGTAACTATTTTGAGTAGTCTTTAAAGCATAATCACACTAAAGTATGTAGTATTGAACTCACTCTAAGTATTGAATACACACAGGATAAACAATCCCACATTTGCAAATAGTTATAGTCTACGATGCTTTAATTTGTGAAATTCTTCACTTTTTTCGCGTAGATGTTTAAAAAAATTTTTTATTATTAATTTTTGGTATACTTATTGTGATGAGGCAATTTCACAGTTCAGTAGTTCGCCGATTGTTGCGTTATGATTTCAGACACCATTAAACATTTGTAGTACACTACTTTAACGGTCGATTTATTTCATGTATCTGCGCTCCGCTCCATATATACAAAAAAAAAACCTTAGACAAGACAAAGAAAACTAAAAACTGAAATACACATGTACATAGTTTACGGAAGCAAATACAAGCATAAATAACAAAAATCGCTAATGATTTTTTTTGATATAATTTTGGCTCTTAAAAATTTCTTCGAGCTCAACTTTTGAGGTTAGAAACATACATTGATCAATCGCAACATCTGCGGCAATCTTCAATTTCCAATTAAGGTTTCTAATGACATACATACATATGTACAATTACATAGCGAAAAAAAACTGAAAACAAAAAGATACCATATGATTCATAAACACTATCTATTATACTTGCCAGAGTGGTGCTTAAAAATATCAATAATTGTTCTATGTACAAAATAAAGACATCCACGACAATTTCAAAATAAAAAAATAAAAATTAGAGGCATGATGCAAAAAAAAGTTGTTATGCGATCGCGTTCATCTCGCATTAACCGCTAACTTAAGCTCACTTAGAAAAATTCCATTTGTCTCTTTGAGAAACTACTTTCTAATCTCAGTCATTCACAAATTTTTAGTTATTTCTTTTATTCGAAAAGAAAGGTTAATTACATATATATTTTTCAGTACATATAGATGTCAAACTACATTATATCGATGGCTGAGTGGAAGATCGACCTATCTCGGCAGCCAGTTCGAAAACGCTCTATCTCAAAAAACATTTCAAGAACGCCCTATTTCAGAATTCGTTTCAAAAACGCCCTATCTCAGCTTCCGATTCAAAAACGCCCTATATCAGCATATTTTCAATACATTTTGAAGTGTGATAGGGCGTTTTTGAATCCGTGAGATACATATATCTTTTTGCTTATGTTTATACAAAATTTTCATAAAAAATTATCCAAAATCGCCGTTTGAAAATTAGTACTAAATTAAGTACTATTTCGCCAAACGACCTGTTTTTCTGCCACTTTCTCTTGTGCGTCATAAGCTTACCAAATACAACCTTGAGCTAAGGGGCGTCGAAACAAGCTGCCACCTTTTATTATTACATCATGGCTACCAGGGTTTGAAAAAGTAGATTTTTTTGCTATTTACAAAAAAAAAATCAAAACGTCTACAATCTACAATTTTTTTACAAATTTGAAATTTTCGCGGTTGTCTTTGTTTTGCGTATAGAACAAAATAAACGGGTGCAATATAAAAAATGTAGATGTTGATATTTTTTAAGGACTACCCCAATACTTAAATACATACATACATACATACATACATATATTTCAACTTTTTATACACATTTAAATGTATCATAAACAACAGTTATTTTAAATTAATTTGCAATATTACGGGCAACACAGATTATATCGACAAAGCTACAATGGAATGCCAAGTCGAAAATAGGCTCTTTGGAGAATGCCAATCATAAGCCAGGTGGCGGTGATAAGAAGATCGAAACGATTAAAACGGACTTCAAAGATAAGGCTAAACCAAAAGTCGGTTCAAAGGATAATGTCAAGCATACTCCAGGCGGTGGTGATATTAAGGTAAGGTGTCCGCAAAATGCTACAGAGAACTTTAATTAAAAAAAATACAGTCAGTCAGACGAGTACATAAGTATAATAAATATTTGTTGAATTTTTCGAAAAGCATGCTCGAGTTTTTCTAAGGAATTTTCGTATTGAATTGGAATGCTATTTTGTATTTGTATTCAAGCAGTTAGTCGGCAATGCCTATACTAAAGCAAAGTTTTGAAATTTGCATGCCCAAATGGATTGGCTCAGCGTTAAAATTGGAATGCGATATTTTTTTTTTTTTATTTAACTCAGATTTGGCTTAGTTATTAGCTTACGTATGTGCTGTATACTTTTTACGAGTTTCAGGAATGCATTTTTTTTAATTCTAAATTAAATTTGGCTGTAAATATGTTTATGAGATACATTATACAAGAGACACGTACATAATGTAGGTTTAGTATTGAGTTTTCATGGTCGAGCATAAAGTAAGGAGTTGTTGTAATATGTCTCAAGCATTGACAACTGTACGTTGCACTATGGGTAATTTGATCAGTTTATGTGGCCAAAAGTCGTTTTTCGTACTTCCAAAAATAAACTTTTTGTGACTGGTATTTGATAAGGGAAACTTCAAACCAAATTACGGCGTCTTGTGTTTTTGTAAAAAAAAAGCACAACTGCCTAGCAGGTGGTGAAAGTCGTTGTCTGCGAGTCAAATATTGTAATCGATTTTGTGTTCTGCCTTTTAGCTGTTTTCGACCAGCCATATTTAAGTTAAAAAATTAATATATAATCTTAATATTTGACCGAGTTTTCTGAGAAGCTAGCTTTCTTTGTAGACAGAGGAAACAAAAGGCTGTTTACGATTTCGTTGCTGCAAAGGCTGCTCCTTTTAATTTTTCAGCAGAGAAATTTGGAAATCCAGAGCTTTAATGTACATTAGGGTGGTCCAAAAATGCATGTGAAAAAATAAAGGCGGAATTTTTATGCTCTCACCCCCTGGGATTGTTCTATACCGAAAAAAATATAAACCCTTATTTTTTATTTTGAAGTCAAAAAATATGTATCTTTAAATATCTTTTGATTTCAAAATAAAAAAAATACGGGCATACTTTTTTTCGATATAGAAAAATCCTAGGGGGTGAGAGCATTACAATTTCGACTTTACTGTTTTTGGACCACCCTAATGCATATATGTATGTATTACATATATGCTGATATAATTTGGGAATTTTTTTTTTTTTAATTGGCCACGGCATAAATTTTAAAACAAATATTTTGAAAAAAGGTTCAAACATGTTCAATGAAACCGAAAATTAAAAAGTGACTTCTTTTTGCCCATCGATCGTCAAGTGTCGAGATTTTTTTTTGCAAAAATGTGGGGAATCGCGTGCCAATCAATAAAAAAAATTAGGTTGCTGTGTCATAATTAATTTTGTTCACAAAATTGGTCAAATTACCCATAGTGCGTTGTTGCGATTTGTAAAAACAAAAATCAGATATGCAGTTTGAAGTATAAAATTTATAAAAACATCACTTTTAATTCGTATTGGATGCCTTTAAATGGAGGTTATTAAGTTTAAGATTCCTTATTAAGGAAATCTGCTAATTNCATGCTTTCTTAATTGTAAACTGCGTCCGGATTTTGCTCCGATCGGAGTAGATTTACTCCGATTTCTTTTTATACCCGAGCGCACTTGTGCACAAGGGTATTATAACTTTNCTAAAGCCCGCAACTAAGACTTTGAGTCTCTGGTACATAAGAAATTAAGTACCTTTTTGTATCAAACAAATGAAGGAGTCTTTGGATCGCAGCCAAGCTAGAAACAAGCAACATAAATGATTCTAATCATATTGTACTATATATGTAGCTAAAAAACATTTTTAGCAGCAGTAAATAATTCTTTAGGCCAGTTTTATGGCTTCCTTTGGTGAATCTAGTACATACGATTCAAAAATATTAAGCACAAATTTTACATTTCNGAACTTGGTACGTCCACTTCTTTCGGGCGTAGAACGGATGGTATTGAAAATGGGCAAAATCGGANTAACTCGATCTGATAAATCAGCGACGCTCTATATTTTGCCAGCTCACTTTCTCATTCGATTACTTTCTCGTTCTTTATTAAAATGTCGCTCATGTTTTCTGAATTCTGCCCAGCATCCGGACTTTGCTCCGATTGGAGTAGATTTACTCCGATTTCTTTTTTAAATTTTAAGTCTACTCCCTAATCCGCTTGACCTAAAATATGCTCAGATTATAATTTTTTTTACTTTTCCATTCACATTAAGAATATAGTGCAAAAGAATTAACTTCTTAAATTTTTGCTCAATAACTTTTCATTTCCCAAAACAAGGGATTGATCAAGGACTAGAAAAATGTTTTGGAAAGGTGTATGTTTAGAAATTTGGCAGAGTATATGCTGACATTAGCTATTTTACCGCACAGTAGCGCCGCTGACGAAAGAAAATTTTCAGAGATGAATCTTATTATAAAATAATACAGGAATAAATATGCTTTATGTCGAAACAGCTAAATGGGGTCCGTCCACAATATGCATTGCGTAATTCATACAAATNGAACGGCAATTTTCAAAAATAAGAAAACTGCGATATTTTAGTAACTACTGAAGATAATTCATCAAAATTGATATATACAATAATTTTTAGACGACAAATAAAAATATTATAAATTTTTTGAAAATGGGCGTAGCCACGCCCACTTATGGTTACATGTGTATACCTTGGTAACCACTAAACCAATTTCTTCCAAACTTGGCACAGTTGTTAGCCTTACTACAGCATACCAAATGACCGAACACAATGAATGATGACGCACCCACCAGGTTTATGGGTAACTGCAGCAGCTCGCCAGACATCACCATAGTCAGCGCTGGTNAAACCAATTTCTTCCAAACTTGGCACAGTTGTTAGCCTTACTACAGCATACCAAATGACCGAACACAATGAATGATGACGCACCCACCAGGTTTATGGGTAACTGCAGCAGCTCGCCAGACATCACCATAGTCAGCGCTGGTCTGATAAACAGCATAACATGGCGACCTATGCTGACTTTAGCATCAGACCACCTACCTATAGTCATCTCGATAGATAAACCAACCGACTTTTCCTCCGCTAAACACCGGACCTATATCAACTTCTCTAAAGGTGATTGGAAAGGTTACGCGGAGTATACTGAAAACACCTTCACTGCGCTTCCCACACCAACCGACGTCCATCTCGGTGAACGTAAGTTTCGCAGGGCCGTAACTGCTGCTGCAGCTCGCTTCATACCGGCAGGATGTATAACGGACCCACGTCCAAACTTCCATGCCAAAGCGGCTGTTCTAGCCGATGAGCGTGATAGCATTCGTCAGGCCGATCCCGGAGATCCCCGTATCAGGAATCTCAACGCGGAGATTCGGCAACTAGTAAACGTACATAAGCGGAAGAAGTGGGAAGAGCATCTGAAGACCTGCAACTTCACCTCTGGTGTGAGTAAGCTTTGGTCAACCGTGAGGTCACTGTCCAATTCGATGAAGCACGACGACAGAGTCGAAATTTCTTTCGGCGACCATGCTTCGTCAGACCCGGAGCAATGCGCGAGCTATTTTAGCCGACAGTTCATACTGCACCCTCCGGTGGACAAAGCCAAGCGTCGAGTGACCAGAAGGCTGCACAAACTGCCAACAACNACAGGATGCCTCCTGATGTCGCCCGAACACCATCTTCACGGCGAGGCGCAAATGCTCCCCGTAAAGGAGCACAACATAATGCTCTGCAAGCAGTTCCTGATCGGGAGCCACAGAAGTGGCCACCCAAACAGACAGCTGCTTGCAGAGGAGCCCTCGCCTAGGCACGTCAGGAGGCATCTATATGAACTGACGGACGAAGTCCAGAGGTTCATCAAGCAACCTCTGGACCCGTCAGCTTACCGACTGGCCCTGAACGGCATTCACAGGGAGTCAGTCTCGAGTTATGTAGACTCTGGATTTGTGAATGCCGTTCTAGGCATACCGCCTCCGGACATAGACGAGACGGAGCTTCATCTGCCTCGGGAGACACGAATGACAATAGCCCAACTCTGCTCTGGCTACTGCAGCAGGTTAAACTCCTACCTGAGTAGATTGAAAGAGGATGTGCCAAATGAGTGTCCGGCATGCGGAGAGACCCCACATTACTCGAAACATCTCTTCGCATACCCGTAAAACCCGACAACCCTAACGGCTTTGCCCTTGTGGACCAACCCAATAGAAGCTGCACGCTTCCTAGGGCTGCCGTTAGTGGAACTAGACGACAACGACTGAGATACCAACCGATCTGGGCGGAGTTGTTGTAGCCGCTACAACAACAACAACCGAACTTTTTTAAGATCGGACCATAACCACGCCCACATCCCATATGACGGTAATTTAGAGAAATACGAAATCTTCGATAAATCAGTAAATATTAAAGCTAATTTATTCATATTTATGCTTGCAACAATTCTTTACCAAGAAATACGTTTGTGATAAAATTTTGGAAAATGGGTGTGGCACCGCCCACTTATGATCACACATATGTATCTCGGTAACCGTTCTACCAATTTGTACCAAAACACGGTACGGCTACTGGGCTTGCCACATAAAAGCAATACGTTGAAAATTATAGAACTCGGACTAAAATTGAGGCCGCTTTTAATGTAACGGTAAATTTCAGAAATGCTTAAAACTTTAATATTTCGACATTTATGAAAAAACATATACTTAATACTTGCGCCGGGTATTTAATGTTCGGCTCCGCCCGAACTTAGACTTTCTTACTTGTTTTAATTAAATATTAGTTTATGGAAAAACTACTGGAAAAGTAGGGGAAAAATCGGAGAGTAAAAACGGTAATCTCTTTGTCAGAAATAGAAAAAATTTAACCCAAATAATTTTTGCTGGCGTTTGCTTATAATTTTCTGTATTTGCGTATAATTTAGCAGATCGCCAAATGACAAAAACTGCTATGTAAACAAAAAATGGCATCCACGGTGTTTTTGACAGTTTTACCAGTTTTTGCCAGAAAAGCGTTCCCGTACTTTTTGGTTTTTCACTCTTTCTCTGAGAGCAATTTTGCTTTTTGACAGTTTAACAGGTTTTGTTCAGAAAAGTTTAGGGACGAAACTAATTTTTTCTTATAATATTTAATTAAAGAATGTTAATCTGCTCCGGAAATTTCGTTTTTGCTCCGATTTTTCGAGTCTTTTACTCCCGAATCGAGTTTCAGTAGTCCGAACGCTGATTCTAAACTTCTTTCTCTCAGTGCAGCGGTTTCATTTGTGCAGAGAATGTTAATTTAATGAGAAGGCGCAAATGTTAAGTAACATTTTTTCAAGTACTAATTTGAAGATCTGAGACTGGAGTTCACTACTGAGTTCAAGGAGTTCCCCACATCAATTTTAACTACCATATTCTATGGTGAAGTGAGAAATTTGTGGCAAATTTACAAAAATTAGCTGCTGTTGGTGATACATATTCGCAAATTTACGCCGTCACCTTATAAGCGTTGTGGTGCATGCTGCAAAAATGTAGCTTTCTTTTTTCCAATTTTTTGCGCTGATTGAAAAATCAGTGGAAAGGGTGGTATTTTTTTTTATTAAATTTAACTTTTTTTTGTTGTTTATTAAAACATATATCGCTAGCTTAGAGTGAAAAGTTACTAAGTTCTATTTTAAAAATGTTACAGGAGAGGAAAAAATATTCTTATAGCCATTTTCTTCAAGCATTTCGCGAAACTTTGAATGCAACATTTTGGCTTCATATGAATCAGAGGAATTCGATCTTTATTAAAAGATTTCGTTCTATTTTGGCCTTATCGGATTTTCTGTGCTTTTTTTAGACTTAGCAAATTTTTCTTTCATTGAATTTAAACGAGAATAATTAATAAGAAATACATCCTTTTTGGTTGTTGTTATTTCCGACAGGGTGGGTGTATGTGGTATTTTTGACAAGGTCATCCCTTCGTTCCAAAATACATAATACGAAATACCTTTATCTTTTTCAACACAATACATTTTTAATTTCTCCAGCCTCCTGTATCAAAATATGAGTTTTCATAAAAAGTGGACTTGGAAACTTTTCAACCTAAGCTAGCGATATGTACATAAATACGTATGCATATAAGTATGTTTGGATATGCAAATCCATCATTCAATGAAAACATTTATAGCAACAAATGTAATAAGAATTTTTTTTTGCAACAAAGTACAAGGTAGAGGTTTACGCCGACAGGCTTTGCGACGGCGGCGTGGTCAACTTCAAAAATATTCGGCGACTGCGGCGACGCCGGCGCGTCAGAACAGAAGAAGGTATGAGGTATATACTACATATACACACGGATCTCTATGTTCTCTACAGATCCGTATGTACTATTTAAATTTAAAGAAATAAAAAACTTTAAAAGTTTAGTTATTGGGGTAATTTATGTCGCTCTCAATAAATTTTTGCGATAATCTTATCAACCGTTATGTTAAATTACGGAGTTCTTACGATTTTTTGCGGATTACATATTGAAAACAAGGTTGGTCTACTACATCAACTCGAAACAGAACGGGCCTTTTTGACCCACTATTGAAAAAATGGCTTATAGATGTTTAAAATTTCTAGTAAAATATGAAGCTCCAAATTGTTCTAAGGAGAATCGAATGTAATGAAAAATAATACTAATGTTTACCATAAAGAGGGAACTTTAACCCTGTGTAGAAAACATTGCGATGCGAGGGAGCAAAACTTTCCTGGGGTTTGACCACCACTAAGGAATGCTAACGAAATTTTCACACAGCCACCTAGTACTTGTATACGTATGTGGGACCCCAGAATAAAATAACTTACGAATGTAAATATTAGCAAAAAATTTGTTTATTTAAAATATTAAAAAAATACATAGAAAAATCAACTTGTCTTTGTTTTATCTCCAATAATTGAGGAGTTAGATGCAAAGAGGCCACTTCTATTATAACTGATTTCTGAAACATCGGCGCTAAAGTTTTTGATGTGTTATAACTTTCTTGTTGTTGTAGTAGGTGCATAAAAAATTAGTATTGTTGTAGTATTGAAAAGAATTGTCAACTGCGGAAAAAAATCGTTAGATTACCAGTATTCGAACCTAATTTAACTGTAATAAATGCTTTCGTCGAAAAATATGTTACCTATGTTTTTTTCTGAGTTACGCTATTTTTGGAAAAATAAAGGAGATCATATTCTTGACAACTCAAGTAAAAATTGAGATATCTTAACGAAACTTGGTATGTGCACTTCTTTTGAGCGTAACCACACTTAATTTTTGGAAAATGGGAGTAGGCACGCCCACTTTTGATTACATGTGTATATCTGAGTAACCACTCCACCAATTTCTTCCAAACTTGGCACAGTTGTTGACCTTGGTACAAGATACCAAACGACTGGAAATTATAAAAATCGGATAATAACCACGCCCATATAACGGTTATTTAGAAAAATACAAAATATTCGATAAATCAGTAAATACTGTAGCTAATTTATTCAAAATTGATGTTTGCAATAATTGTTTAGCAAAAAATACGTTTATGATAAAATTTAGGAAAATGGGCGTGTTTCCGCCCACTTATGACCACATTTGTGAATCTCGGTAACCGGTCGATCAATTTGAAATCGGGTAAAAATTACGCACACTTTCCATATAACGGTAAATTTCAGAAATGCTTGAACCTGTGCTATTTCGAAATGAAAGGACGCCAATTCATTAAAAATTGATGCGAGCTGCAATCCCTGAAAAAGAACTATCTTTATTATGGAATTTTGGATAATGGGCGTGATACCGCCCACATATAACTATATAAGTTGATCTCATTATGTCTAACAGAAAGTTCTTTCGAAGATGTTTGAAATAGGGGTAAAACCAGTTTTCGGAAAGGTGAAAAAAACTAGATTTAATACTTGCGCCGGGTATCTAATGTTCGTCTCCGCCCGAACTTAGACTTTTTTACTTGTCAGTAATGTCAGCATTGAAATCCATCGCAGAATCACTCTTGCCAACAAGTGCTACTTTGGACTGAGTAGGCAATTCAGGAGTAAAGTCCTCTCTCGACGTACGAAAACCACGCTCTATAAGTCACTCATCATGCCCGTGCTGGTATATGGCGCAGAAGCATGGACAATGACAACATCCGATGAGGCGGCTCTTGGGGTGTTTGAGAGAAAGATTTTGCGGAAGATTTACGGTCCTTTACGCGTTGGCGACGGCGAGTACCGCAGACGATGGAACGATGAGCTGTATGAGCTTTACAACGATATGGACATAGTGCAGCGAATTAAAATACAGCGGCTCCGCTGGCTTGGTCATGTCGTTCGAATGGACACCGACGCTCCAGCTCTGAAAGTATTCAACTCGGAACCCGCTGGTGGTAGCAGAGGAAGAGGGAGGCCCCCACTGCGATGGAAAGATCAGGTTGAGCAGGACTTGGCTTCACTTGGCGTTTCCAATTGGCGTCAGTTGGCACAGAGGAGAAACGACTGGCGTGCTTTGCTGAACTCGGCCAAAATCGCTTAGGCGGTTACAGCGCCAAAAAGAAGAAGAAGAATAAATAAGATTATGCCGTTTATATTCTCACTATCCTCAGTTATAAGTACTTTAGGTTAAAGCACTTTTAATTTTCCGCTTCACACTTGTTGATCATTCGTGAAAAACCTCCGCATTCATTAGTTTTATATATATTAATTATAAGTGAAAAAAACATAAGAAAAATAAACAAAACTTAATTCAAAGGAAAAAATGAAAATAAATTGATTTTAATTGAAAACAAGTAAGAAAGTCTAAGTCTGGACGGAGCCGAACATTAAATACCCGGCGCAAGTATTAAATATATGATTTCCACCTTTCCACGAGCTACCGCGACATGGTAAGCCGGGGTGTATCAATTTTGAGTAAATTAGCGTCCTTAAATGTCGAAATATTAAAGTTTTAAGCATTTCTGAAATTTACCGTTATATCAAAAGCGGCCTCAATTTTAGTCCGATTTCTATAATTTTCAACGAATTGCTTTTGTGTGGCAAGCTCACTAACCGTACCGTGTTTGGTACAAATTGGTAGAACGGTTACCGAGATACATATATGTGATCATATGTGGGCGGTGCCACGCCCACAAGCAAGCAAGTTGCAAGCATAAATTTGAATAAACTAGCTTTAATATTTACTAATTTATCGAAGATTTCGTATTTCTCTAAATTACCGTTATATGGGATGTGGGCGTGGTTATGGTCCGATTTTAAAAGTGTTCGGTCGTTTAGTATGCTGTAGTAAGGCTAACAACTGTGCCAAGTTTGGAATAAATTGGTGGAGTGGTTACCAAGATATACACATGTAACCATAAGTGGGCGTGGCTACGCCCATTTTCCAAAAATTTATAATATTCTTATTTGTCGTCTAAAAATTATTGTATATATATATTTTGATTGAATTATCTTCAGTAGTTACTAAAATATCGCAGTTTTCTTATTTCTGAAAATTACCTTTATATGGGAGGTAGGCGTGGTTATTCTCCGATTTTGCCCATTTTCAATACCATCTGTCCTACGCCCGAAAGAAGTAGACGTACCAAGTTTCGTTAAGATATCTCAATTTTTACTCGAGTTATCGTGTGCACAGACTGGCGGACAGACAGTCACCGCTTAATCGATTTCACTTTTCATTCTGATCATTTATGTATACATTTGTCTATATCTATCTCGATTCGTTTTGCCTGTTACAAACAACCGTTATGTGCACAAGTGCGCTCGGGTATAAAAAGGAAAAAAAACTAAATATATACATATAGCATTGTTGTTCACTCAAAATCGGTACGCGTTCCAGCAATTCCTGTACAGCAATTGTTTCAATGTATTAAAAAGTTGCAGTGCAGATCGTTAGACAATAGATCTACCATTATGAGGTTTAAATTTCATAGTACTGGCTTTTAATTTGACAGTTTTATTCATGTTGGAAGTGGCTGCTGAAAAAATAATGTTGAACAAATTCGTTGAAAATCCGACATTCTCGAGATCAAACATCAAATTAAAATTAAATATACCAAAAACTTCAAATTTTCCTTCAAAAATCAATGAATGGATTCCTTCTGCTTAAACTAACAGAGTAAGCTAATCATCAAAAAAAAATCATTTCGCACCAGCTTAAGGATAAGGCTCTTTACCTCAATTATAAATAAAATCGGCTTATCAGAAGAAGATCGCGCGAAAGAATTGGAAAACGATTATCCACAGTTCAGCGAATGGAAGCTATGGCAAGACTTAAACTTTATCGAATTATAATATATATATTTCTGTTAGATTAAATAAATTTGATAACAAAAATCGCATCCGTTTACTTTACCCCAAATGTTCACACCAAATGTTGTATTTTTTAGTAATGACTAAAAAACATGTTTAAAACTTGACTTTGGTCAACTCCCATGTTAAAAGTTTTAAGCTAAAAAGAAACAGGGTGATATCCTCTTAAAATTAAATTTATAGAAGTTGACACAGTTGTCAAAGGGATATGAAATGACGAGAGAATCGAAACAGTCTTATTAAGACTCGATCAGACTCCGCAAAGGGCCATATTACCCCAGAAATATGCTGGAAGGAGCGCTTGCATAAAGTGTTAAGCCATTGTATCATTTACTTTAGACCTTCCGTAAAGTTTTGGTTGGTTTTAAAGAAAATTAATTANTTGAAAATTACCTTTATATGGGAGGTAGGCGTGGTTATTCTCCGATTTTGCCCATTTTCAATACCATCTGTCCTACGCCCGAAAGAAGTAGACGTACCAAGTTTCGTTAAGATATCTCAATTTTTACTCGAGTTATCGTGTGCACAGACTGGCGGACAGACAGTCACCGCTTAATCGATTTCACTTTTCATTCTGATCATTTATGTATACATTTGTCTATATCTATCTCGATTCGTTTTGCCTGTTACAAACAACCGTTATGTGCACAAGTGCGCTCGGGTATAAAAAGGAAAAAAAACTAAATATATACATATAGCATTGTTGTTCACTCAAAATCGGTACGCGTTCCAGCAATTCCTGTACAGCAATTGTTTCAATGTATTAAAAAGTTGCAGTGCAGATCGTTAGACAATAGATCTACCATTATGAGGTTTAAATTTCATAGTACTGGCTTTTAATTTGACAGTTTTATTCATGTTGGAAGTGGCTGCTGAAAAAATAATGTTGAACAAATTCGTTGAAAATCCGACATTCTCGAGATCAAACATCAAATTAAAATTAAATATACCAAAAACTTCAAATTT
The DNA here is from genome assembly GCF_001687245.7 of Rhagoletis zephyria. NCBI lineage: Eukaryota > Metazoa > Arthropoda > Insecta > Diptera > Tephritidae > Rhagoletis > Rhagoletis zephyria. The sequence continues at coordinate 19,352 of NW_016159019.1, forward strand.
TCCTTCAAAAATCAATGAATGGATTCCTTCTGCTTAAACTAACAGAGTAAGCTAATCATCAAAAAAAAATCATTTCGCACCAGCTTAAGGATAAGGCTCTTTACCTCAATTATAAATAAAATCGGCTTATCAGAAGAAGATCGCGCGAAAGAATTGGAAAACGATTATCCACAGTTCAGCGAATGGAAGCTATGGCAAGACTTAAACTTTATCGAATTATAATATATATATTTCTGTTAGATTAAATAAATTTGATAACAAAAATCGCATCCGTTTACTTTACCCCAAATGTTCACACCAAATGTTGTATTTTTTAGTAATGACTAAAAAACATGTTTAAAACTTGACTTTGGTCAACTCCCATGTTAAAAGTTTTAAGCTAAAAAGAAACAGGGTGATATCCTCTTAAAATTAAATTTATAGAAGTTGACACAGTTGTCAAAGGGATATGAAATGACGAGAGAATCGAAACAGTCTTATTAAGACTCGATCAGACTCCGCAAAGGGCCATATTACCCCAGAAATATGCTGGAAGGAGCGCTTGCATAAAGTGTTAAGCCATTGTATCATTTACTTTAGACCTTCCGTAAAGTTTTGGTTGGTTTTAAAGAAAATTAATTATTTACAGGTAACTTTAAATCGGTTTGAAGCCAAAGATATGAATAAAGTTCTGGAACTCACGGTATCTTTTCAAAACAAAATAAGTAGAAATGCGCGAGCTATGAAAAAACATAAACTAAAGATAGTTTAGTGGAACAAGTTGATTACTNTTAATTATTTACAGGTAACTTTAAATCGGTTTGAAGCCAAAGATATGAATAAAGTTCTGGAACTCACGGTATCTTTTCAAAACAAAATAAGTAGAAATGCGCGAGCTATGAAAAAACATAAACTAAAGATAGTTTAGTGGAACAAGTTGATTACTCAAGTCCCTAGAAAGGGTGTTCAGAAAAATTGTATCATCATCAAAGAAATTGTCTGTTATTTATTTATACAAGCAAAATATGAAATTTCGCTAACATCTATCTATAGCGGAATACTTCCCTTTATTTTTTCATATATTAAATATTATTTTCTGAAATTCTGTTAAAAAGATATAACCCATTTTATGCGTACCGATTTTGAGTGAACAATGCTTTACGAGTATATATGTACAAATGAACTTATGCATTCATACATACATATTTGTATGCATTTGTTGAACAATAGGATCACTATGATCTTTTATTTTTATAAAAATATCAACATCGACCAAAAAATCATCACTATATATAATCTCGTAATATCGTTTGCATCCCTAAGCATACCATAATAACGCGGCGTCAACGCTGAGCGGTTGGAAAATTCGATTTTGACAGTGCGTTAGTAAGTGAAGTTTGCTGCAGAAAACGGCGAAACAAGCCTATGTGTATTGTTGGTGCTATTTCTGCATTTCTGCGTTGACGCTTTTATTTAGGCATGGTACTTCGACGTTAACGCAAGGCGTCAAAAAACGCTCCGCCCAACGCTTTTGTTTAGGTATGGCAGTTAAGAACTTTGTCTCTAATGAGCAGTGATTTCAACACAGTATATCGATGGCTGAGTGGAAGATCGACCTATCTCGGCAGCCAGTNCGAATTATAATATATATATTTCTGTTAGATTAAATAAATTTGATAACAAAAATCGCATCCGTTTACTTTACCCCAAATGTTCACACCAAATGTTGTATTTTTTAGTAATGACTAAAAAACATGTTTAAAACTTGACTTTGGTCAACTCCCATGTTAAAAGTTTTAAGCTAAAAAGAAACAGGGTGATATCCTCTTAAAATTAAATTTATAGAAGTTGACACAGTTGTCAAAGGGATATGAAATGACGAGAGAATCGAAACAGTCTTATTAAGACTCGATCAGACTCCGCAAAGGGCCATATTACCCCAGAAATATGCTGGAAGGAGCGCTTGCATAAAGTGTTAAGCCATTGTATCATTTACTTTAGACCTTCCGTAAAGTTTTGGTTGGTTTTAAAGAAAATTAATTATTTACAGGTAACTTTAAATCGGTTTGAAGCCAAAGATATGAATAAAGTTCTGGAACTCACGGTATCTTTTCAAAACAAAATAAGTAGAAATGCGCGAGCTATGAAAAAACATAAACTAAAGATAGTTTAGTGGAACAAGTTGATTACTCAAGTCCCTAGAAAGGGTGTTCAGAAAAATTGTATCATCATCAAAGAAATTGTCTGTTATTTATTTATACAAGCAAAATATGAAATTTCGCTAACATCTATCTATAGCGGAATACTTCCCTTTATTTTTTCATATATTAAATATTATTTTCTGAAATTCTGTTAAAAAGATATAACCCATTTTATGCGTACCGATTTTGAGTGAACAATGCTTTACGAGTATATATGTACAAATGAACTTATGCATTCATACATACATATTTGTATGCATTTGTTGAACAATAGGATCACTATGATCTTTTATTTTTATAAAAATATCAACATCGACCAAAAAATCATCACTATATATAATCTCGTAATATCGTTTGCATCCCTAAGCATACCATAATAACGCGGCGTCAACGCTGAGCGGTTGGAAAATTCGATTTTGACAGTGCGTTAGTAAGTGAAGTTTGCTGCAGAAAACGGCGAAACAAGCCTATGTGTATTGTTGGTGCTATTTCTGCATTTCTGCGTTGACGCTTTTATTTAGGCATGGTACTTCGACGTTAACGCAAGGCGTCAAAAAACGCTCCGCCCAACGCTTTTGTTTAGGTATGGCAGTTAAGAACTTTGTCTCTAATGAGCAGTGATTTCAACACAGTATATCGATGGCTGAGTGGAAGATCGACCTATCTCGGCAGCCAGTTCAAAAACGCCCTATCTCAGAAAACTTTTCAAGAACGCCCTGCTACAGAATTTAATTGAAAAATGACTTATTTCAGAATTTTATTGAAAAACACCCTATCTCAGAATTCGGTTCAAAAACGCCCTATCTCAAACGAAAATACATTGAAAATAAGCCGAGATAGGGCGTTTCTGAATCGACAGCTGAGATAGGGAGTTTTACAATCAAATTCTGAAGTGGGGCGTTCTTGAAAATTTTCTGAGATAGAGCGTTGTTCAAAAATTTTCTGAGATAGGGCGTTTTCGAACTGGCTGCCGGGATAGGTCGATCTTCTACTCAGCCATCGATATACAGTAATAAACCTTTTTGCATTTTTTCACCATTTGGTGCCCGAGGAGTACTTTTGGAACTTTTGGAACTGGAAATTAAAATCGTAATTATAGCACAGAATGGAATTTTCATAAATGTAAGTTTAAAATTAATAAAATATCCATTATAAGATTACATTTTTTATGAAAAACGTAAATTTTGTGAATTTATCAAGCCAAACTCTAAATTTCTGAATATATATTTAAGTCTTTATTTAAAAAAAAAAAAACAGGGCTTGTATAGCTATACAGACCCCAATGCCTGCCAGCGCATCCGCCCAGGCAGTCCATTAAGCACACACAAGTTTGAGTGATCTACAATTCCCAATCGTTTTCAGCATTTAACAGTTCATTATCATGTACGGTGTAATATAACAAATTATACACTGAACTATGACAATCTGTACTAGGGATGTTGCGAATGTGGAATTTTAGACATCCGCGGATGCGAATGCGGATGTGGATGTTTAAAAGCTAACATCCGCGGATGCGGATGCGAATGCGGATGTCATAATCTGCCTTATCCTGAGTTTTGCCCGAAAAAAAATTCACCCGAAAATTTGTATTCCGCCCATAGTAAATATGTACATGAAAACCAAAAGTGAAAAATGAACCGGTTCGGGGAAAATTAAACTCATGGTAAGACTGAATGTTTTTTTATACTACTTGAATTTAAAAATTGGAAAATTGTACTTAATAAAAACTTTTTGAAGGGTCATAAATCAAACCTGCGCCACTATATAACTACTCGCTCGAGGCGACAAACTTGAAAAACTTGAAACTTGGCAAAATTTTAAATTCTTTTCGCTTGACACTGCACCAGTTGAGAGGACTTTCAGTTATATTTATTTATTTTTATTGCGGTGCAATAATTTCTTTTTGGGAATTGCATTGGGGCTGCAAATGTCGGATGTATCCTCCTGCCTTTCATCTTCACAATCTAGCATCATGACAAGATCGTTGTTTAAACACCGTTATGTTCCAATTTGGAGCACCAATTCTTTTGGTTGTTTCAGAATTAGGAGAACCTGTTACGTCATCAGTGTTTTTCGATTTTAGTTTTGGTAACTCATTTTTAATGCTTTCTTGTTAGATATACGTCTGTCACTTGCACAATATTCCAGGGACCGAATATAACAGTTTTTTTTCGAGTTAAATTTGGGCTAATATTTTTTATTCCGAAATAAATGTCCCATTAGGATAATAAAGAAACCGCTTATCCAAATTAAACAAATTTGGTATCGCATGAAAGAGGACTGAAATAGCTTTTAAACAGAAATAACGAATGAAGGTTACCACCTCTATTTATATTTTTTTATAGCTTAATGCTAAAGAAGTTCATGTAAATACATACCTGACCCAATGTTTGTTCTATGGTAATTAATTAACATTTTTTATTGAAATATTTTTCAATGTGTGACTTTCCTCGTTTAAACATTTCAGCTTTAAAGCTATTTAAGTCCTCTTTCATGGGATGCCAAACTTGTTTAATTTGGATAAGCGGTTTGTTTATTATCCGGAAAGTACTTTTATTTCGGAATAAAAAATATTTGGCCAAGTTTAGCTCGAAAAAAATAACTGTAATTTTCGGTCCCTTCAATTTTCGCATTCGCAAAATATCCGCATTGATTTTTGCGAATGCGAATGCGAATGTTAAAATTAATGCGGAAGCTCCGCGGTTGCGAATGCGAATGCGAATATTCGCAACAACCCTGATCTGTACTAGTATCTATAATAATATACAAAAATTTGCAATGTTTTCACACTTTTGCAATTAGTTTCAGGCACTATTAAACAGTCACGACTTATACCACTCTGCCATAGTACGGTTGTTGCTCCCTTTCATACCACTGTAATTTTGTATACAACTCTGAATCAACGAAATTCATGCTCCTTCTCATTATCAACCCTGATCAGATTTTACCTACGAGGAGTACTCAAAAAGGTTTATTACTGTATATACTGCTTTTGGCAGTCGATCAAATACGGCGGTTGCTGGTTTCGTGCACGATCATTCGGAGTACAGGTTTGCCGAAGTCAATATCAGTATGAGCTATTATAAGCATCGTTCACTTGTGGTGGCTGTATTTGCAAGACAGCACGCTTTGCGCTGGTGTTCGTTCATCCCTAATGTGACCAACCGTACTTCTTTCGGAAGTACTTCTTTTTTAGCTCTTGTACTTCGTACTTCGAAGTACAGTCAAATGTACTTCTTTGCAATATTTTGTACTTCAGGTCCTCTAGTTATCCGATCTTCTGGAGGATCGTCACGTGGCCTGGACGATAAATTCGTTCAAACCATTAAAGTCGCCGGGGACCGATGGCATCATACCTGCGAACTTCGTGAGGACCGGGTAGATTCCCAAGGCTTGGAGGATAGTCAGTGTTGCGTTCATCCCGAAGGCCGGAAAAAGCTCTAATGTTTCTCCTAAGGAGTTTAAGCCTATCAGTCTGCCTTCGTTTTTATAAAACCGCTAGAGAGATGGATATACCTGTACATGACTATCTTACCTTTCAAGAGCTCAACATACTTATTGCAAGGTCGGTACATGTCACTGCAGATGCAATAGTTAATTCTATTCATAATCTGAGGGTTGAAACCAACCTAATAAGGGTTATTTACAGCTTAATTTATGACATAGCTGTCGCGGCAGAGTGAGGGAGCGCCTACACTCAGCGCAGAGACATTAGGAGCACTCCGTAGGGTGGTGTTCTCTCTCCCCTGCCCTACACTGTGGTTGTAAACAACCTTCTAGAGGAACTGGAAAAGTGGGATGTCGGGTGATCGCCTATGTAGATTATGTGGATCTTTTGGTTAAAGGACGATTTCTATACACCCTTTTTTTCTGCCTCAAGACTACCGAAGCCTTTAACTGGCTGGACGATCAATGGTGGCCTCGCAGTAAATCCCAGCTTTGCGGCTCTGATATATACTTAGGCTTGATCCTGGATAGGAAGCTGCCGTGGAAGCCTAACACCGTGGAAAGGGGGAAAAAGGCGTAGGATGTCTTGTACAGCTGTAGGGGAGCTATCGGTCTCTCGCCCAAAGTAATTCATTAACTCTATGGACCAGATTTAAGCTTATCTTGTTTCACGGAGCCTTTTCCTGACGCTTAACGTCATGCTGAACACGCCGCCTGAGGATATTGCAGACAGAATTGTAGTAGCACGAACTGCTGTTAGGCTAAGGGAAACCGTCTGGTAACACTCTGGAATTCTGGGAGGCTTCGACTTCGCCCTGAACACATAGATTATAGCGCCTCCGAAATGCCTCCCAGAAGCTCTTTCTCTACCTATATTCCCTCAAGAGAGGACTGGATAGGACGGGGCTACTAAGGCTTCCGGACTTCTGCAATGTATTTCAGGTGGAAAAAGCTGCCTTCAAGGAAGCGGTAGACTCACTGCTTAAGGGTGTGATGGTGCATTTGAAATCGGCAAAGGAATATCTGACTTCTTTATCCATCGCGTCAGAGTGCTTCTTAGGTGCTTCTTCTAGTGTAGTTGCCGGACAACAGTGACATCGCTGAAAACTGCGTGGCTGATGACATGGCGTTGAAAAGGCCCCCTTAAAACGTTATCCCCAGATAAGAAGAATCTAAGGACGCCTTTGTCTCCTGCGGTTCACTCTTGGATGGCTGGGACTAGTGTGAGCTCAGTGAGTGCTAGACTAGCACGCAAACTTCGTACTCGCTATAATGAAATTTCATGCTTTACTAAATACATAATAAAATGGACAAAAGAAAGCGATGCTCCTTCTCAAGAGCTAGTGATGGAGTTTCAACTGATCCCTTTTGTATCAGCTGTCATGAGGAAGATGAAGTGGAATCATCTTCACACTTTCTTTTGGAGTCCAACCTTCGCAAGGCTAATATTAAAGCATTTTGGCTTACTCTTCAGAACTAACACTGAGCTCTCAGGGACCGAAATTAGCCGCATGGTAATCGGCTCCCGGTGTTAACTCAACCCACCCAACCTAGCCTGTACTTCTTTGAGCTATGAAATAGTTGGTCACATTATTCATCCCTCGTTTTTAACGGGAGTAGGCTTAAAGTCACAAAAACAGCACCCTTTGCCAATGTCTGCTGTCGAACTGTTTATGGTCTTGTTCACTATGTTAAAATATCCCTTCGATAATTAAACAGTTCGACCGGCAACCGTAACAAAAAACAAGAACGGTTTACTTACTTGTTTTCCGAGAGTGAAGTCATGAGGACGCTTTCCAGCCACTGTGTTCCTGTATCGATCAAAGTTAACCTATACAAACAAAATATATGCATATATATTAACACCGATATCTATATTTGAATAAACACCAGTTTATATTTAATTCTAATACAAACTCTTAGCTTTGTTTTTATTTCCGTAAATTAAATCGGCCAAAACTTTTTCCAAGCGTTGTGTCGGTTTAACACCCTGCTCACGGCACTTTTTCTCTCATTTTTCCATTCTTACGCTCTTTGGCCAACATGCTGTTATGCAGGGGGTCAAACGACCAGCGTATTTCTTTGGCTCAGTTGTATTTCTTTGGCCTATTATTTTACGACTTTTTACATATATGTTATGATATGACGAAAAAAATAAGAAACGGTATATGTACAGTATTGGTCATATCTATAGCACCCCCATCTCAAAGGGATATTGTTTGCCACTTATGTTTAATTATTAATTTTTAAGAATTAAAATACAGTTCATTCTCTTACAAAACCCATATAAACCCAAGTTTTAAACTTTGTAAAGGACTACAAAAAATTTCAACAAATTTTCACCTAAATTTCAACCTTTTTTCTCGGAAGTGTTAGAATTTTTTTGAGTACGCAGTAAGGCATCTAGTACCGGGATTCGGGATCAACTTAAAAAGTTTAACTGTTAATAGCTAAGTTAACTTCAGACCAATCATAACCGTCATGTACAAATGTTAAGCCCGTTTCATTATCTTCAAAACAATGTTAAGATGAAGTCTCTACGATAAGTAGAGCCTGAGATATAACGATTTGAAGAAGTACATGGTGGTCAGAATCACGAAAAAATTAAAAGAAAAAAAATCCTCGAATACGTGTTAGCTTATTTCATGTATAGAACCCATAAAAAATTTTAAGCGAATCGGAGACATTACGAATTTTTTTTACGAAATTTGTCCGACTTGTATAGGTATATATGTTGTGGCATACTAAATTACTACACCATGTGTATATGTACAGATACTATATGTAAGTGTTAAGATGATCTCTTATTTTTTACTTTTTGTAAAAATGACTGTGACTGCTATATGAGTGAATTTCAATTCCATAGTTTTTAGTTTATTCAGTTTATAATTAGCTTTTTAAACTGATATAAAATAAAGACATTTATATTTGGATAGTCCACTTGCAAATAGCGTTATGTGATTTTATAATAGTAAAGCCATAAATTAAAAAAAACGTCTACAACAACAAGTAACATCCAAATTGTATATTTCTTTTTATTATCTAAAAATTTGGATAAATAAGAGCCTAATAACATTAAAAATCAGAATCGCAGTGTGGTAGTTTTTGCAAATTTTATATAATAATAATAATAATAATAGATTGGCGCTTACACATATTTTAGTGTTTGGCCGAGCTTCTCCCCCGATTTGTGGCGTTCGCCTTGATGTTGTCACACAAAGCGGAGGGACCTACAGTTTTACGCCGACTCCGAACGGCGATTGTATTTTTATGAGAAGCTGTTTTTCATGGCAGAAATACACTCGGAGGTTTGCCATTGCCTGCCGAGGGACGACCGCTGTTAAGAAAAAACCTTTTTTCTATATGTTTGCGATGTTGCTTTCACCAGGGTTTGAACCCAGGTGCTGCGGAGTGAAAGCGCGCACTGCTTACCACTACACCACAGCGGCAAATTTTATATATAGAAATTAAATATAGCGAGTTTTGAAACAGTAAGTTTTATATAGCCAGCTTTTTTAAGCCTTTCGCGTTCTTTCTTCCATGAAGGTTGGTCTGCTTCTTTTTTAAGACGTCTTCCACTAGGCACCGAAACTACCACGTTTTCTTGCAGTTTTCTAAGTTCATCAGAAGATGGATACTTTTGAACTTGTATAAATACGTACAATAAATATTATAGCTGCTTTTGAAAGTGTATATATACATACAGTAAGTATTATAGCAACTTTTGCTAGAGTAGCTAACATTTGATGCTATTTTTTTCAGAATATATAAGGACTTTACACTGTATTGTTAGTGGACATGAAACTACTTTAAATCCTGATACGTTAACCACCAAAAACTAAAAATCGAAAAAATTTACATAGCGCACTTTGCAAGTGGCCTACTCATTTCTTTGCTTAAAAACAAAAATTAATTTCTGGTTCTAGTATTCGCGCTAAAGCAAGACCACAAAAGTAGTTTGTTAGCATATTTTAATTAATGGTAATAATATCCCGAAATATCCCGGGATTTCCAATTTAAGATCCCGAAATCGTAGGATTCACAAAATGGTCCGGGATTGGATGCCTTAGTACGCAGTTTTATAGCCAATTCAATGTTAGTCTAACAAAATATGCAAGTTTCAAGTGGCTAAAAATAACCGTTGACTGTAGAATTTTTTTGTCGCATTTGCTTCCATATATCTATACCTTATGCTAACAATTAATTAAAATATGCTTAAATTGAATGGGCTATAAAACTGCGTACTCAAAAAAATTCTGACCCTTCTGAGGAAAAAGTTTTAAATTTAGGTGAAAATTTGTTGAATATTTTTGTAGTTTTCTACAAAGTCTTAAACTTGGGTTTATATGGCTTTTGTTAGAGAGTAAACCGTATTTTAATTGAAATTGCTTAAAATAAATAAATAAACATGAGTGGGAAACAATACAACTTTGAAATGGGGGTGCTACTGTATTGACCAATACTGTATGTGTATAAAACGGCGATGGGTACCGCCTTGCCCGCGTGCAAAGCTCATTTGAGATTTCTACACGTTTTGTATGGGCGCGTGCAAAGTAAAAGCTCTCTCTGCCCATCGCTGGTATAAAAACATGTCAAAAGCAAACAAAATAAGGCTTGCTAGCATTCAGTTTTTTATTCCACATACATACATATGTACTACTTTGTACACATCTGCAGCAAAAATTTACGATTCTAATACTAAAAGGAGAAATAGTGTGAAAAATACTCCATTTCGCTACTAAAAGGAACTAATAGTAAATTGTATTCACAACCCAACCCTTTTTTGATCGGTGATTCGGTCTCGGCGGGCTGGTCAAATTTGAACCGATTGGTCATGCGATTCAGTTCTCTCACTCGCTCTCAATTTTTTCGTTGTGCAGTGAAAGCAACAACAATTGGTGACCAGGGATCATATGATCGTCTGCGTAGCAGCGCCCTTATCAAATCAAAATTATTAGGGCTCAGTTATGCATACTTGGCATTGCACGAGAGTTGTCACATAAGGAATCTGTCAAATGGGCTTTGCATTATGCTGAAATTAGTCAAGAACGTAAACCTACCGGTACGTAAACCCAAGTCAGCTGACACGATCTGTCTTACCAAAGCGCCATGTAAATGAAAACTCAACACGGCAGAATTTTTCTGTAGTTGTAGCCCGTAGCGCAGAAATCTGCGGAATTTAGATTTTTCCGTGTCAGCTGATTTCTCCTTCTTTAGATGGTTGCCACTTCGTCAGTTTTACAGATGGTAAAAAAGTTATGAGTTCCTATTCAAAATATGTTTAAAATATATGAAATTTACTATTGAATAAGGTTTTTGTTGAAAACTAAGTAGTTTATATTTAAAAATTAAAAATTTTAGTTGAAAGGGTAAGTTTATGAAAAGGCATTGATGAGTGGCAACAGTGTAGTAAGCAACACTGAGGGCTCCAGTAATCGACAAAATTCTGCATATACAGACTGCATTTAAGTATACGATCTGCGTTCTCGACTAATTTAAGCTTTACATATGTCGAATTCTGTTCGTTTTTGATTTATACGTAAAAATGGCATGCTATGCAGTGCAGTGCAAAGTATGCATAACTGTGTGTGTGTATTAGAAGTGTGGTGTGTTACAGAGGTGGTGAAGTGATTTTCTACGTGACTTGTCGTGTCACGCTTTTTCAAGCGTGAGCGTGAGTGATTTTGAGAGAAAAATCACGAAACTTCCATGATCGTGCGTAACTCAAATGTTTGCTGGCGAAAGCGTGCGTGAGTTACATATTTTTCCATTAATCACGTAATTTTCACATATCGATACGGGGACCATATTTATGGCAGCCGAATACGGGACACACATTTTTTTTTGCTTTTTTCCACAAAGGCTAGAGGATTTTAAAACCTTTTTCAATTTTCAAAGATTTATCAGCTCTGAAGCAGCATCGTTATTTGACATATATTTTTCGATTCGATCTTTTGTGAAAGCAGCACCTATATTAGAGTGGTCCAAAATAATAAAGGCGGAATTTTAATGCCGCCACCCCCTTGGATTATTCTGAACCGAAAATAAATATACCCCTATTTTTTATACCCGAGCGCACTTGTGCGGGTATTATAACTTTGTTCACATAACGGTTGTTTGTAACAGGCAAAACGAATCGAGATAGATATAGACAAATGTATACATAAATGATCAGGATGAAAAGAGAAATCGATTAAGCGGTGACTGTCTGTCCGTCNCAATTAGTACCAAACTCGGTATGGTTATTGTGCTTGCCACATAAAAGCAAAGCGTTGAAAATTATTGAAATCGGCCTAAAATTACGGCCGCTTTTCATATAACAATAAATTTCAGAAATGCTTGAAATTTCAATATTTCGAAATTCAAGGACGCTAACTTACTCAAAATTGATACACCCCGGCTTACCATGTAGCGGTAGCTTGCAGAAAGGTGAAATACATATATTTAATACTTGCGCCGGGTATTTAATGTTCGGCTCCGCCCGAACTTAGACTTTCTTACTTGTTTATTTTGAAATCAAAAAATATTTAGGGAGTGCTCACAGCGCTCAAAGTTTTCCATGTATTTTATATGGGGAAAAAACAAAATTTCGTAAAAATGGTATAAAACTCTTGAAAGTCAATATTTTTCAATCATAAAACTGTAGTTCTCTTCAGGAGACTTCAAATATTGATATCCAATTGTTTATTTAACCATTTTTTTATGATTAAAGATTTTCTATCGGTCCCACCATTGCATTTTCTATGACCTATAAAATATGGTTACCATGAAAAAATTGTTAAAGGAACAAGTAGGTATTATTACTGGGAATCTCCTCAAAATAAGCAAAGTTTTTCGATCGAAAAATATTGATTTTCAGGAATTCTACACTATTTCTAAGAAAAGTTGTTTTTTCTCCATATAAAGTACATTGAAAACTTTGAGCGCTTTGAGCACTCCCTAAATTTTTTTTTATTTCAAAATAAAAAAAATTGGGGTATATTTTTTGTCGGTATAGAACAATCCTAGGGGGTGGCGGCATTAAAAATGCGACCTTATTTTTTTACATACATTTTTGGACCACTTTAACCTATATATACAGTTGTAACATCGCACATTTGTCGAAAATTTTTCCATAACTTTGTACTTTGTGCTCGGGATTTTTATCCGCAAAATTTGTTACAAACATGAATACGCAGGAAAACAATCGAACGGATTATTTTCAGACTCCGATATCGGCCAAGCACAATGCAGTGAGTAGCATCCGGAACGAGACGAATTACAAAGCGAACCTTCGAACCACTTTCCTTCCTTTGGGAACTTATTTACTTTTAAAACATTCTCATTGTATACCTCATACATTTAGTAAAATGTTTTTTGGCGTAGTTTCCCTTCACAAAATTTGAAAATTGCCTCCATACCACGGCACATTGGACAAGTAATTGAACCCGAAAAAAACAGCAAGCTGGGCGCATTTCCTTACTGGTTTTGAAATCCAAATACGTAGACGAAATTTAAAATTTTAGAGAAAAATTTTAACAAAAATGACAACTTAACGGGGAAAATCTGGACAAAAGTAAAATCAGCTGCTCTACTGCTGCTACCTGTTAAATATTCTTCGCGCAACACAGAATATTCAACGTCAAATGCGTTGAAATAAAAAACCTTTGAAAGGCTAAATACTAGTGAAATTTCTTTAAAAATTTGAACAACTATCATTGACTTTTAATCTCGATTCAAACTCACAAATACCCAGTTTTTATACGCAAAATTATAACTTCAGTAACCATCTGCATATGTGGTCCTCGATTCGAATCACAAGCGTCCAGATTTAAAAATAAAAACTGTTTCATAGGCATGTACTTTTTATGAGTTATTAGGGCGCCAAAATACCGGGACAAATAAGGGACATTAAAAGAAATACAGAACATTTGGCGTCCCGTATGAAGTAAATAAATTACCAGGACAATTGACGTATAATACTGGACGGATGGTCATCGTACATATCGAGCCCATTATGAGATTTAATGCAGATTTAGCCCTCTGACGGGATTTAACGTTAAATCTTTTGAGACTTACCATATAAAAGCAGTACATTTAAGTGAAATCTTCGTTATATCTTCAATATTGTGGTGAAACACTTTGATATAAAAGCACTTTACTTCGTAAAACATAATTCACTTTTACTTTTACATTTTACTGTTCAATGATTTTTCAAAAATTATCTTTTTGTTATTCATTCATCTTTGTGAGCTGTAGAAATGAAAATATTCTTTTCGGGAACAAATAAATTAATTTTTTATAATTCAATATAATTTTCATTATGGATTTACAACAATATTATTGATCAATAAATAGAATTTGTTGGGTGTGGCCATGACGGAATTATACCAGGTGAAGTAATTAGAACGAGAAGAAAGATTTTGACACTGCCTTATTTGAAAAATTGCCTTTAAAATTTTACTATAAGGCAGCCGAATGTCAGAAAATAAAGCGAGAAGGCTGTTTTATTACTTCACCTGTTTATTGCGCCATGGGTGTGGCAAACGCAACTTAAGCGGGTTTCACTGTATGTACATTAGACTGCATCGCCAAAAAAGTGCTGGTTTTCCGCCGTAATTACAAAATTTATTATACCTTCGGTGACTACATTTGTATGGGCAAAAATCGGGACGTTTCTAAAGCATCGAATCCAAACATACAATTTTGTTTTTAGAATAGAAAGACATAACATCTTTTAATACAGTTTTATTTAAAACAAAACAAAGAGAAAAAACTTGAAAAATTATCAAAAAAATTTATACACACATATATATATACGGTGGCGAGAATGTAAATAGGGAAAAGACCCTTCAGCAAGTTTTGTCTCTTTGCTTTGTTTAAAAATGTTTATTATTTTTTATGAAAATATAACTTACCATCTAAAACACATGTAAATCAAAATTTCAAACTATGAAATTTTGACCTCATAGTCTTTCACTTTCATAAAAAAGAGAACAAATATTAAATAATCGAAAGGGGAATAGCCAAAGAATGCTTAAATGACTTTTCCCTATTTATATTTTCGCTACTGTATCTACAGCTTATATTTTCCATATCCATGATTTTTTAGGGGAATTAGTACTATTTTTTATAATTTCACTAAAATCAAGTTAGAATTGTTTCATTAAAAAAAAACTTAAGAAGTCATTACAAAAACCTTAAAAAAACTGTGACAAGAATGATGGACTGTAATATAACGACAGTTTGACAGAACAAAACATAACCAAAGATTACAGAATAGAAGGATGCTGGTTATGACTCACTTTTATTCTATGTCGTTTGTGATAAAGAAAGCGCTGCCATGTTTGTGAGAAAAATTCTTTTTGGGCCACAGTACAAGGATACTCTTATTAAATTAATAAAGAAAACACTGAAAAATCGGGACTTAATCGGTACAAATATGAAAAATCGGGGCACTTACGTTCCGAATTTTAATAAATATTCAGCGGGACAATTTTCTCAAAATCGGTACTGTTCCGCCAAAATCGGTACGAATGGTCACCGTAATTAAAACTGAAGACGTTTATTATAACTGAAAACCAAAATATATCGGAAAAATATTAAAATTTACGTGATTGATGCTACTTTTGAACCGCTACTGCACCGACGCTTAGGTAAGTAGCTACTCTATTAACCCGCGGTAGTGACATGGTAGTGCAGAGTCGAACCAGTCGGAAGCAGAAGAGCGAAAAACTACGACAGAGGGCGCCTATAAATCACGCAAGTGACTACTTTATTAGCTCCTGGTAGTGCAGAGAGAGCCGATGGTGACTACCGCCTGGACTTTGCCTTGTAAAAGTAATCGATGAAATACACTGCAAGTAGTCGGTCGGTAATTGACGCAGTTGACCAGGTAGCTACCGATTCATCAGTCCTATACTCGCTCCCCCGTACTGCAGGGTTGCTAGTGTACGCATACTAAGACAAAAATGTTGCTCTGGTATTGGTAGCTCTGTCGACGCAGTGCACCACTGAACTAAAGAGTTAAAGCATAAAAAACTGCATAAAAATATTTTCAACGGAATCATAATCATGACATTTTTGATACTTGGGGAAATCTTTTGAGATGGGGACAGTTTGCGTACTGGCATATTGTTGCCGCCACAAAGCAGCTGCACTGCCAAATGTGGATTCTATACCTTCGATAATACTACTTATGTATATGTGTAAATATGAGTAAATAGTTATTCAAAACAAAACTAACGGTTTAAATGGCTAGTTTAGTTGCTGAAATCGAGAAAATCTAGAAATTTCTAGTGCAACTCGCACAAAATCTAATTTTTATTAAGGTACAACTTCTTGAGCGGTTGGACCTAAAGCACGGGGTTTTCAAATGTTTATTTGGAATAAAAAAAAGGAATAAAAAGAAAGGTATTAAACAGTATTGGTAGTTACCAAATGCGAGAAAAAAGGCTGCTCACAACTGTAACTGAATTGCGCGTATTTTATAACAAGCGTGAATTTTCTTGTGATTGTCGTTGAGCGGTACTTATTTTACATTTATGGGTATAAAATATACTTCTTTACTTCTTCAGAAGAAGAATCCTAGGTAAAAAGACAATGTGGTGCTTATCATTGCTGAAAAATCTTCTTGAGAAAACGCGTGATCAGTGCGTAATTTTTTACTTAAAATTGGTTTTTCGTTGAGCATAACCAATCAAAGGCAAAAGAGTTGTTGGTGTTGTTGTTGTAGCGGCAGTTTTAACCGCTTTAATGTTCAACAAATTCATTGAAAACCCGACATTTTCGAGATCAAAAATTAAATTAAAATTAAAGATACCAAAAACTTCTTATTTTACCTCCACAAATCAATGGATCATTATCAAAGAAAGTACTTTATTTAAATAACCAAGCCAAATATGAAAGGAATACTTTCCCTTTATTTTAATATATTAAAAATATATTCTTAAAACCATATACCCCACGAACGCATGAACGTATCAATTTTGAGCTTAATCTCTACTATTATCAGATAGTACTACGTCGAGGATTGTTGTATGTTTACCGAATGTAGCTAAGAAACCGGAGGAACAACCTGGCTTTTTATGAATTTTCGCTCCTACCAACCAAACTAAAAAAAAATATATAAAAATAAAAATATTTCTTAATTTATGTAGTTCATTTATTGTATGTAATGTAAATGGACTGTTTAAGATCTGTCATTCATCATCAATCAATCAATGGATCATTATCAAAGAAAGTACTTTATTTAAATAACCAAGCCAAATATGAAAGGAATACTTTCCCTTTATTTTAATATATTAAAAATATATTCTTAAAACCATATACCCCACGAACGCATGAACGTATCAATTTTGAGCTTAATCTCTACTATTATCAGATAGTACTACGTCGAGGATTGTTGTATGTTTACCGAATGTAGCTAAGAAACCGGAGGAACAACCTGGCTTTTTATGAATTTTCGCTCCTACCAACCAAACTAAAAAAAAAAATATAAAAATAAAAATATTTCTTAATTTATGAAGTTCATTTATTGTATGTAATGTAAATGGACTGTTTAAGATCTGCAGTTAAACAAAGGTAAATAGTTTTGTTTTTGTCATTGTTTAATAAGTTCTTTTGATTATAAAACATTACTTAAGGTGTTTTGTTTCGCATGCTTTTTTTCATTTTATCAATTAAATATCACCTCTTAAGTATAAAAAAAAACCAATCTATAAATCGAAAAGTCCTTTAATAGGAATTTTGAGTTTATAGTTCAATAAACATAGTATATGGATCGAAAGTTTAACCCAAACGTGTTAATAAGCCAAAAAACCGTACAATTGACTGTAACAGTTATGTATATACTTTATATATATAATTTTGTTTTTAAAGCAAAAGGTCAAGACCATCCAGACTCCATGCCTATAAATAAAAACTTAAACAAAGCTTTATTAAATCTATAAAGATCTCCATACTGATATAAAAAAAAATATATATTTTGTAAATTAGATGTGATTGTACTATATAGTAAATTGATACTTTTTCTAACTGAATACAACATATTAGAAACAAACTGTATTAAACTTAAAGAATTTAGATTAATTTTTTAACTCAATCATGATTTTTTTATTTTCGTGTACTGATCATGACGACTATTATTGTTGATTTGTATCACATTGGCACAAAATCATTCATCTTATTTAATTTGTTGTACGAGTATAATATAGATAATAATTCCAAATAGTTGTCAATTTTCACTAGGAAATGAAACGAAGGCATATCAAATATAATATTAAAACATTAAATTTGTGGTCATGAATGAAAATTTATGAAATTAATTTTCATTGATAAATGCGAAGAGATACTTATGAATTAAAACATATTTCTAAAATAGGAAGAATCAGTATCAGCTATCGATATCGACCCACGAGCGATGTCCTAGGTGCTGTCGATAATTTATTTCCTGTTATACCCGTGACGATCGCGATCTGTGATGAAAAAAATAACAAAATTTACTATTTTTAGATTATCTAACGATTATGTTTCGGTAAATTATAGTAGACAATAAAGTGAAAGTGTTATATAATTGCACTTATTTCTAGTAAAACGGCTTTTAGTGAAAAATTTTTCCTAATGCGCAGCCTGCTGTAGAAGTCTTCACCTGCATTGTTAAAAATGCATGATGCTTTAAGAAAATGAGTTTTCTGCCACTTGGTTGAAACCATCTTGGTAGTAGATACATAAGATCGAAGGGAATTACGATCGTTAACTGTATTATAACGGTGCACAGTGGGGTAATGGATATCGATATTGGAGATTAATTAAAAAATAATAATTTCAAAGTACAAAGAAGTTTTTAAATAGTACCAGATGAAAGTAGATAAAATCCTACATCTCTATGCAATCAAATACTTTCCCTAAAATGTACCGTTTTTCTGCAATATACTCTTAAAGTCGTCACTTTTTCCTTTGAGTCTGCGCAAAAGTGAAAAACGTGTTTTAATATTTCATATTTCCAAGCTATTTCTCAGTTTTCTTTAAAGATATATCAAAAACTGCAATGGGACCTTCTTGTTCAGGTATTTGGGAAATACAAAGTGATCTTATTTTTTTTACTATGGTTCTAAGTATTTTATTTTACTTTTTTGTAGAAAGGATACAAAAAAGGGGTTTTTGACTATATACGTAGACATATAGTTGTGAAGTAGGTGGGATCAAGCAAAAATGTTTTCATTTACATATACATTTGAGATTATAGTGGCATTCTGTAAAGAAAAAAAGTTGCGGCATGTCTGTGCACTTTTTCAGTATATCGATTTATATTATACTATGAATAGATAACCTGGTTGGTGAAATATACACGAAATTCTCAACACAACCAAATATAACAAGTGAAAAATAAGTACAAAACAAACAAGACAGTAATATTGTTAGTTCCTTCGTTGCTTGCTTAGTTACTATATATATATATATACATATATATAGATATATAAATATTTTTTTTACCCTACACTCGGCATAGCTATATATGAATATATATATTTGCATTCATCGCATACGGACACACGTAGCAAGGAGCTATCTTTGTTGTAACACAATGATTGAGTGCAACTTGATGTTGGTGGTTGCTCCTCAGATCGAACAGACCTAAAAACGGCAAGAGCGTGTATTCCTCGTGGTCTACGTTTTCGTTGGTTAATGTCCGGATATCAAAGCTTTTGACCAACTTCGATCAAAAACAAACGACAATACATCCTCGCCTGTTGTTGTTGTTGTTGTTGTAGCGGCTACAACAACCCCGCCCAGGACGGTTGGTATCTCAGTCGTTGTCGTCAAGTTCCACTAACGGCAACCCTAAGAAGCTTGCAGCTTCTGTGGGGTTTGTCCACAGGGACAAGGCCGTTAGGGTTGTCGGGTTTTCCGGGCATGCGAAGAGATGTTTCGAGTCGTGTGGGGTCTCTCCGCATGCCGGACACTCACTCGGCACATCCTCATTCAACCTACTCAGGTAGGAGTTCAACCTGCTGCAGTAACCGGAGCGAAGTTGTGCAAGTGTTGTGCGTGTCACCCGAGGCAGATGAAGCTCCGTCTCGTCTATGTCCAGGGGTGGTATGCCTAGAACGGCATTCACAGGTCTAGAGTCTACATAACTCGAGACTGAGTCCCTGTGAATGCCGTTCAGGGCCTGTCTGTACGCTGTCGGGTCCAGAGGTTGCTTAATGAACCTCTGGACTTCGTCCGTCAGTTCATATAGATGCCTCCTGACGTGCCTAGGCGAGGGCTCCTCTGCAAGCAGCTGTCTGCTTGGGTGGCCACTTCTGTGGCTCCCGATCAGGAACTGCTTGCAGAGCATTATATTATGCTCCTTTACAGGGAGCATTTGCGCCTCGCCGTGCAGGTGGTGTTCAGGCGACATCAAGAGGCATCCNACACAGGTCATCAATTCCATTCCCAGTCGCCATGATCGAGCAATCGTCGGCATAAGAGACAATCGAGACTCCCTCTGGTGGTTGAGGGAGCTTTGAAAACATAATGGCTTATAAATTCATATCCCGATTAACCCCTCACCCACTTTTTGTAATGGAGTAAAACAGGATAAACAGGATTTAAACGAAATGTTTTAAATTCCAACAGACATATCCCACAAGGCCAAAGCATAAAAAAAAACGCCGATGAGTGCTGGATAGCACGAGCGCAATCCGCAGTAGTAAAGTTTTCTTTCGCTTGGCGAATTATTTCTTCCAAGTATTGAATTTCAATTGTGTTTTTCTGAAATACAGTTGGGGTTTTCTGAAATACATTTTGCCTTTTCTGAATTTCATTTGAGTTTTTCTGAAATATATTTGGGGTTTTCTGAAATACATTTGGGGTTTTCTGAAATTCATTCGGCCTTTTCTGAATTTCAATTGAGGTTTTCTGAATATAATTTGAGGTTTTCTGAAACACCTTTGGCCTTTTCTGAAAATCAATTGAGGTTTTCTGAATATCATTTGACGTTTTCTGAAACACATTTGGCCTTTTCTGAAAATTAATTGAGTTTTTCTGAAAATCATTGGTAGTTTTCGGAAATACATTTGTGTTTTTCTGAAATACTATTGGAAAAGGTGTAGAACCTTATCGAGAACCCACCTGAAAATCGAAAAAGTTACCGTTTTTAAAAACGGCACTTGCTACGATTTTAAACTTCACGTATTCTAACTCAGGAACACCCCCAAAAATAGTCTAATCGGAAATTTCATCGTTCCAGACCGATTCAGTTGAATCTGGTTCAAGGACACCGTGCATTACTTTGGACCACGTCAACCGATTCTTTTTCTTTTCTTCTTTCTTCGAATTCTTTTTGCATCGGAAAGGTAGTGTCTCAGAGGTGGTCCCATACTAATCTGGTTAAGATCCGTTCAGTGGATCATGAGATATAGATATATATTTTTTTTATATGAGAGTTTAAGTCGGTTTTTTTTGCTAAAAATTACTTCTTTATTTTTATTATTGATGGCTAAGACCCAACCAATAATAACCAAAAAATATAGCATAATCAAGAATAGAGAAGAATTTCCCATACAGTTTCAATTTGAAACTTGAAATCCGAATTAAGGAAATTTTTTGTACAGAGGTAACGGGACTTTTTATAATGGGTAGGTTCAAATGATCAGAAAAATATTACGATAATCTAACAGTATCAAGTAAATACCTTTTTTTTAATTTTATCTGCAGTATTGGCCAATACAATAGCACCCACATTTCAAAGTGATATTGATTCCCACTCATGTTTATTTATTTCTTTTTAGGAACTTTCAATTAAACTACAGTTCATTCATTGTCTAACGAAACCCATATAAACCCAAGCTTAAAACTTTGTAGAAAACTACAAAAAACTTCAACAAATTTTCACTAAAATTTCAAACTTTTTTCTCAGAAGTGTTAGATTTTTTTTGAGTATACACTTTTATAGCCCATTCAATTTTAGTCTAACAATGTGAAAAAAGTTTGAAATTTTGGTGAACATTTTTTGCACTTTTTTGTAGTCTTTTACAAGGTTTAAAACTTGGGTTTATACGGGTTTTGTTAGAAAATTAACTGAATATCATTGAAAATTCTTAAAAATTAATTAATTAACACTGGCTCACAAATTTTAGTTTGGTTTTTGTTCTCCAGACGTAACTATCCAATTTCTATGTAGAATTGCTCGGTGATTCCGGAAATCGAGTTAACTTAACAGAAAGGGGTCCACTTAATCACGTATATCTTACGAACCAATTTAACAATCATAAAATTAGATACGCTTATAAAATTCTCCATAAACCATATGTACATCACTTCAAGATAGAACTGATAGTTTCTGACAAATTAATTAATCCTACCGGTTTTTATTTAATTTTTAATGAGAAAATTAAAAATATCAAACTTTAACAGAAGAAAAACTTAAAAAATAACGGTTGTGTGAAAGATGTTTGCATCTGTGTTAAAACCTGTTCCGTTACAAAAAAAAAAGTCAAGTTAATGATGAAGGAAAGCGAGGGATAAATAAAGAAGTAATGAGTAACTAGTCAAATGAAAATACGCAAAAATTTTTTGTATGAAATATGAGCATAAAAGCGTGTTACTCAGGTGTACGTGGCGTATGAGTAACCTTCTTTCCTGCTTATTTTTCATACAAAAAACCTTTGCGTATTTTCATTTGACCACTCATTACTTCTTTAATTATACCTCGCTTTCCTTCATTAGTAACTTGATTTTTTTTTGTAACAGAACAGGCGTTAGCACAAATTCAAAAATTTGGTGCAGGACCTGTTTTTTTTTTAATTTTTCTTCTGTTAAAGTTTGATTTTTTTTCATTTTTTGATTAAAAATTAAAAAAAGCTGTAATGATTAATTAAATTGTCAGAAACCATCAGTCCTATATGAAACTGATGTTTATATAGTTTATGGAGAATTTTATTAGCTTTGATTTGATTTTCGTAAAATATACGTGATTAAGTGGAACCACTTTTTGTTTTAACCTGAATAGCGGTAAATTGCAAATATCTCGAAAACATATCCATAGAAAAAAAAATTAACTCGATTAAATTTTTTCGATTTTCTGGCCGCCATGTTGACGTTTGATCAAACCGCTTACGTTGTGTATGGTAAAATCGCCTCATTCGCACCGTAATTTTAACCGAATGAGGACGCAAGAGAGAAAACTTGAAGAAAACCAAATTCTTTTACATTGTGAACTGGAAGAAAACTAAAATTCTTTACTTGAAGGAGTCATGTTTGCATGGTGTATGGCGAAATGGGAAAAGTAGGTGTGAAGAATGTTTGACAAGCCGCTTGTGTGGTGTATTTCGCTCTTTATAAAACTCCGGAAAGCTTTTTGTTCAAAAATTTGCAGATCGATTTAACAACTCTTTTGTGTAAAACATGGTTGCATTTGTTGTCTGCAAATATATGGAGAGAAAATTCTTCAAAATAAAGATCCTCAAAAAATACTCACGCGCACCCTAAATTCCTCACGTTGTGAGGAATTACTCACAAAGTGGTCACACTGCACCGATGCCACTTACCTACGACAGCAGAGCGCCGTTCACCGACATTATCTGAGCGCCACTCACCGGCGCGACCAGACTCACCGACGACGCCAGTGTTGCCAAGTTTTCAATTTGAAAAACCACTAAAAACCCAGAAAAATCGCGTTTTTTCTCTCAAAAAACCACCAAATTTTTATTGGAGTATTTAATGGACTTTGTATGTATGAAAACTTATATTGTAGGGAGGCCGATTACAATTAATAACAAGTAAGAAAGTCTAAGTTCGGGCAGAGCCGAACGTTAAATACCCGGCGCAGGTACTAAGTATATGATTTTCACCTTTGCGAAAGCTACCACTACATGGTAAGCCGGTGTGTATAAATTTTGAGTAAATTAGCGTCCTTAAATTTCGAAATATTGAAGTTTCAAGCATTTCTGAAATTTGCCGTTATATGAAAAGTGGTCATAATTTGAATCTGATTCCAATAATTTTCAACGTTTTGCTTCTATGTGGCAAGCACAATAACCATACCGAGTTTGGTACAAATTGGTAGGACGGTTACCGAGATACATATATGTATGTGATCATAAGTGGGCGGTGCCACGCCCATTTTCCAAAATTTTATCATAAACGTATTTCTTGGTAAAGAATTGTTGCAAGCATCAATTTTGAGTAAATTATCTTTAATATTTATTGATTTATCGAAGATTTCGTATTTCTCCAAATTACCGTTATATGGGAGGTAGGCGTGGTTATTGTTCGATTTTAGAAATTTTCGGCCATTTGGTATGCTTTAGCAAGGCTAACAACTGTGCCAAGTTTGGAAAAAATTGGTGCAGCGGTTACCAAGATATGCACATGTATCCATAAGTGGGCGTGGCTACGCCCATTTTCCAAAAAT
>NW_016159019.1:43583-55809 GCF_001687245.7 Rhagoletis zephyria
TGCACGTACCAAGTTTCGTTAAGATATCTCAATTTTTACTCGAGTTATCGTGTGCACAGACGGACGGACGGACGGACAGACAGTCACCGCTTAATCGATTTCTCTTTTCATTCTGATCATTTATGTATACATTTGTCTATATCTATCTCGATTGGTTTTGCCTGTTACAAACAACCGTTACGTGAACAAAGTTATAATACCCTTGTGCAAAAGTGCGCTCGGGTATAAAAATCAATGTATTTTGCTCGATGGTCGAATTCATTCTGTTTTCTATAAATTCAAATAGTTTCGTTCAAGCGACGTTAAGATACTTGTTCTTATTTTATAATTTGCAGCTGTGTCCAGCGTTGCCGTTTCGCTTAGAAGTAAGCAATTTTTTTTTAATTTTTCCTGGCTGTTTAAATGTGAAAATTTTCATTAAAATAATCATTATTTTATAAAATTTTAACCAAAAAATCAACAAGTTGTAATCTTCGTAAAATAATTTTAACTATCTGGTATTTGTGTTCGTTCGCCCTACTGTAATTTACAATGATTTTTATTTTTCGAGTTTAATCAATAAAGATTAAAAATAATAATTAACATTTGAGTTTTTTTTCGCTAAAAGATAATAATCATTGTTGAGTTTTCTTTTTTCACTTAAGAATGATAATTCAAAAAACTCAAAAGCTTTACCATTTCCGACGTATCCTTTTCAGAGGTAGTGACATCCTAATAAAAGAAATAAGTCCCAAACTTTGCAGGCCAAAATTTCAGTAGGTTGCGTCTGTATGGCCTTTTAAATTTTATAAATAACACTGATTTACAGCAAAACTGTTCAATGGTTGCCACTATCCAATTTCTATATAGAACTGCTTTATTTATAATTTAGTTAACTTTTTCTTCTATGGATAAGTTTTCGAAATATTTTCAATTTACCGTTATTTAGCTTAAAAAAAATGTTTCCGTATATCGTACGATGTACTATTGGAAAGTGATGTATACTTGTTTTATGGAGAATTTTATTAGCGCGGTGCTTCTTTCAAAATAGACCACAAATATTAAATTGGTTATAATGAAATAAAATATACCTTTCACAATGATATTCAACTAAAATATGCGTCAGGTGATGTAATTAAATCATTAGCTTAATTTTCATTTATGTACGAATGTACTTATTACTAATGTACTTTGAAAATCTGTTGTAGTACCTTTATTGAGTAAGGTTTATATTTTAAATGTACATATTTTACCGAAATCTATACTTACAACTGTATACCGCACCTGACGAGAGACTGAGCGCATGCGAACTAGCATGCCGTTTCATTTTTAACGAATAAACCGTGTTGGTAGTTGACGCAGTGGACATAATTTCATTCGATTTAGATGTTGATACCGTGGGTTTTATTTCGGCTGCTTTGGCACTGCCAATAGCCGAAGTATTAATAGGCATGGAGTTGTGACGTTGAAAGTTGTTGCGTGGTTTTTTCGCCTGTTGTGTATCCTGCAAAATTACTTCGTCGATTGAAAGAAACAAATCATCATCTTCAAGGAACTTCATGTACTGTGATGAACGTTTATCTTGGCGCTCTGGAGCAATAGTCTCTTTTGACAATCTTGATGTTTCTGACTCGGAACTATTCTCTTTCTTTGTCGAATTATATGAGTTCTCTGCTGATTTAAGAACTTCTATTGAAGATTTCTGTGTTATATCTACTATATTTGATTCTACTTGTTGGCTAGCTATAAGCATTATACCATCGTCATTGGAATCATTAAGGAAGTCATCTAAGGTGTCATTTTTGTTCGTAAATATATCTTCCACAACAGCCTCTTCAGTCTGTAACAGTTTAGGGAAAGATTCCAAAATTTCTACATTTTGGGATTGCGATTGAATTTCAGAATCTATTTTCTTTTCCATGCCTTCTCTACGGCGTTTCTCAGCTTCATGTAGTTGCTCTTCGAGTCTCGCACAACGCTGCTTAAGCAATTCATCTGCACGTAATTTTTCAGCCCTTCGCATTTGAATCTCCAGTCTACGACGTTGCTCCTCGCGTCGCATTTCATAAGCGAAAGGCTGAACATGTGATTCACTTCGTATGCGCCCAACAGAATTTATTACTTCTGTGCTGCTTGAGCCTGCTGATGTCAAACTACTATCTGCAGCATAAGCTGAGTCCGGAGTTACAGCCGTTTCTAGTTGTTCGTCCACAGAACGTTTTCCCCACTTCCAGCCGACTTCTGGGCTGTTCGACGACAGTGTCTGTGAAAGCAAGCAAGTAGGCGAATAGCTAGTATCAAAGCATTTAGGAGAGTAATCAACGCTTTCATCTAAATTAATTTTTTTGTGAGGTGGCGTACATTCAATTCCGACATCGGTACTTAACGACGTTTCTGACGGGGATTTAGGCGTATTGTATTCGTCATTTTCATCAATATTGTTGACATTGGATATTATTTTCGAACGCACTTTTTCGTGCAGGATATGAGGTGAGGCTAATATGAAGTAAAAGATTTGTTAGTAACTCATTAATAAAAAAACAAGGACATTATTATCAAACTTTATTTACACAGCCAGGAATAGCATACCATCTCTTCTATGATGCCGTGCCAATGTTAGTGATACCCTTTTCTTTAGCCTGGGGGTCCCGTCCATTTTCTAATAATCTTTGTAATTATTTGTACACCACACAAATAAACTATGGAATTATTTGTCTAATTTAAAAACAAAACAGGAGATATACCGCGGCAAATACAAAAACTAAAAAAAAGAATGTATTGGAATGAAACAACACAGCAACCCCAAAATGAATTACAAAACGATAGACAATAAAGCTAGTGCCAGAGAACGTTTAAAACAGAGAAGCAGCAACACGCTACTCGTTGGTATTTTGTAATAGATCAGAAATCGTCTAGAAGTTCACCATTTTTTAACAGCGTGAGCGCAGAGCGGCACAAAATAACAGAATTTGAATAAATTAGCAATTGTGAAATGTTATTTTTGTGCACGTTTATATCTATCAACAAAAATTACTTGATAGTTATTTTAATGCCCCTTTCATTGAATTAAATCGAAAACATTAATTAATTATTACACAAAATTTCTGGATAAATTTTGGGAAAACGTTATTTTCATAAAAATTCCAATTAACTAATATAAATTTGCGCAAAGTTTGTAAACCATATTTTCGTCAACAATTAATAAAATTCTTCATTGAAAAAATTTTAAACACGCTAAAAGGCAAGCGCATAAAAATGTTTGTAAATACATATACATACCTATGTAGATGCATTTATATGTATGCACTTATGCAAATAAACAAATGCTGCTCGCGGTTAAAATGGTTTCGTTTTTTTTTTTTGTATAAAAATATGGTTCATGCTTTAATCAAAACCACATACGTCAAACTTTATACAAAACTTAGAAAAATTCAACAAATTTTCGTCTAAATTTTGAACTTTTTAATCTGAGTTTTTAAAATGACAGATCGGTAGAAAAGCAAGTGCAAGTTTCAAGCGGCTAAAAAATCGCGTAGATTTTTAATGATGTACTTTTTACCATATACGTAAAAGCGAATTTCTTGTAGAATAAAATACGCAAGACCGTTTGCAAACAAAATAATAAAACAAAAAATAAATACTATATTTTATAAATTACACCTGTTATATGCATAAAACCGCAAAATACGTCGGAAAAAAATTCATTAAAAATTAAAGCGATCTTTTATCCGCTTAAAACTTTCACTTGTTTCACTAAATTTACATATGTACATAACCAATCTATCTGCGTACCCAAAACTTTCTAAAAATTTAGATTAAAAAGTAGAAAATATAGATGAAAATTTGTTGAATTTTTCTACGTACTGTATAAATTTTTGAAGTTTGACTTATGTGGTTTCGATTAAAGCATGAACCATATTTTTATACAAAAAAAATAACGAAACCATTTTAACCGCGCGCAGCATTTGTTTATTTGCATAAGTGCATACATATAAATGCATCTACATAGGTATGTATATGTATTTACAAACATTTTTATGCGCTTGCCTTTTAGCGTGTTTAAAATTTTTTCAATGAAGAATTTNATTTTTGAAGTTTGACTTATGTGGTTTCGATTAAAGCATGAACCATATTTTTATACAAAAAAAATAACGAAACCATTTTAACCGCGCGCAGCATTTGTTTATTTGCATAAGTGCATACATATAAATGCATCTACATAGGTATGTATATGTATTTACAAACATTTTTATGCGCTTGCCTTTTAGCGTGTTTAAAATTTTTTTGGGTGGGGTTTAGTACCGCTCACAAATATTTCGGGCTATTCCGTCCAAATGGGTGGCCCGATCCAAAAAAAAATTTCACACACTTGTAGTCAAGGGTCGACGCAATATTTTAACACTCACTTTTGTAAATTTTGGTTACTAATTTATTTACAAATTGGGTTTGAAATATGCCCTTTTTTGTAAAATTCGGAAATTAGCGTACATTTATCACTCCTATTCTGCTTAAATTAGCCACTTTACCAATATATTTTTGTATTCCCCTTCACTTTACACTTTACTTGATTTGTTATAACTTGCTTTACGACTTTAATATTAACCAATTCATCACAATTCATTAAATAAAAACACCTTCAAAATCACGCGTCTGACTTTGGTTGCATATGCAAATTAAATGGCGGAGTTCAGCTGTCAAACTCCAAAATATGCAAAAGAATGAGAGACAAAAGAAGATAGGATATAACCCAGTAAGCATTAAAAATATACAAAGGTGTTCTCTGCAAAAGGTNAGAATTCTACTGCCTGAGGGTTATAATCCCTAAGTGCGGCCGAAGGCCGCTTACGTAGAAAGGAATTCTACGCAAAAATACATTTGTTAAAAAGAACATTTTTTTTATAAAAACTTTTTTTTTCTATTTTTAATTAACTTTTTATTCTTTATTCAAAATCCCCCCATATCTAATTAGGCATAATTTCTTTTATTAAAAAATCCCACGGTTTCTGTTAGTTGGGTCATATTCCACTTCAAACTGCTCAGTTTGCCTAAGAAAAATCCGTTTTTTCCCCTTTTTCAAACGGTTCCCTAGGTGCCTGTGGGAGGAGTCCAAGGGAGGGGTTCCCCTTTTTAGAAAGCGGCGACTGTCTCCTTTCTATTGGGGGGTGTTTTGGGGGCCCCGCCCCCTCCCCCTCCGCCCCCCACCCAAAAAACGGTGTGAGTGGTACTAAACATTTCCCATTTTTTCAATGAAGAATTTTATTAATTGTTGACGAAAATATGGTTTACAAAATTTGCGCAAATTTATATTAGTTAATTGGAATTTTTATGAAAATAACGTTTTCCCAAAATTTATCCAGAAATTTTGTGTAATAATTAATTAATGTTTTCGATTTAATTCAATGAAAGGGGCATTAAAATAACTATCAAGTCATTTTTGTTGATAGATATAAACGTGCACAAGAATAACATTTCACAATTGCTAATTTATTCAAATTCTGTTATTTTGTGCCGCTCTGCGCTCACGCTGTTAAAAAATGGTGAACTTCTAGAGCTATCGATGTTAAAAATTTAACGTGGTGAACTTCTAGACGATTTCTGATCTATTACATAATACCAACGAGTAGCGTGTTGCTGCTTCTCTGTTTTAAACGTTCTCTGCTGCTTCTCTGTTTTAAACGTTCTCTGACACAATTGATATTGTATTGCAGCACCGACCTAACTGCAGCCTAATGACTAAAATTTGATGACTTTGGCAATACCGCATGTTTGCGGCGAATATCAGCTGATTATGACAATTGTTGGCGCAGGGTCTTTTGTTGGGTGGTAATACGCTGACTTTTGGTAAATCTTGTTGGAGGGGTATTAGGAACTAGTTGTGAAAAGGTTTACTTTGTTGTATATTGGCTGCAAATAAAGTTGGCGTGAATAATAAATTAATTCAATTCTATTTTATTATATACTAGTGTATCCGGCGGTGTAAAATAAGCTATAATATGGGAGCAGCTCATTCAACTGAACCACGCTCAGTGTCGATGGACAACCCCAATTCCGGAGTTATTGATGTTTCGGACGAGGTTGTGCAACGTCTTAAACGAGGGATAAGCAAACAAGGTATTTATACTTCAAAGATTTAGTTTTATACAAAATAAAGTGCAAATGAACGCTTAAAAGAGCTGTTGAAATGCCTTAATAAGTACTATAATTGATTATGCAATAGCGGCATAGTAACAAATCACTAAAAAATACGTTAAACAAATTTATAGCTATGTATGTGACAGTTTTTAAATGCAAGGCTTGTTTGCAGCTAAAGAAAATGCCGCTTCTGCTGTTGCATCTGAACCACAGACACCACTTCCAAAAAAAGATGTTCCCCCTACTCCAGTAAAACCGACAGTAGCACCAGTACCTGTGCCTCCAACAGTTGTTTACCAAGCACCACCAACAGTTTACGTTGCTCCCAGTGGAACAACAATTACTGCAGCTGATATGGCACGCCAAAAAGAGGCAGAACTGAAACAAAACGATGCCATGTGGCGTCAGCGTTTGGCTGATCTTGAAAAAACGCTGAAGAAAACGAATGCAATTATGGAAAAGGAGTACTCGTCAGCGGTCGAAGATGTCCGCCAACGTTTCGCTACTGCTTCTCCTGTACACCAACTGCCACCATGTCAGGATCTTAAGGCTCAAGTCATCGCTTGCTATCGCGCAAATCCAGGACAGACATTACAATGTTCCAGTGAAGTAGCTGCCTTTAGAGAGTGTGTTAATTTGAACCGTATCAAAAAACTTGATTCAGAGGAGAATAAACCAGCTGCAAAAGCAGCATAAGCGAAGTTGCGGCTTTAGATGGATTAGTGTTAAATAACAGATTGTGGATTATTACAAATTTCTGCGCTACCGAACGTTTTTAATTTTGCCTTTCATAAAGTAAGTCTAAATATGTTAATTTAAAAAGCTTCAGATTTTGTCAGACACCGTGTAAAAATGCGAAAAAAGTAGATCTGTTTGTTCATATTTAAATAAAACTTAATATGTCTAACATCCTAAACATTCTAGGCAACTACATTTTCAATGATCCGTCAACTTTGGCATAGAGAAACCCGGTTTCGCCGTTGGGCCTATTGTGCCCTATGCAAAAAAAAATTATTTAAGTCAAAGATCACATAGTGGCATTTTTAACCAAACGTTACTGTTTATTATGAAAATAGGTTAGACAAATGTGTAGATCTAAATTATCTTTAAAAACTGACACCTTTGCTCCTAAGAATTGCCATTTCGGTGATATATCGATTCGGAAAGTTGTGGTGTCCATAATATGCTCAATTTCTCCTCTACTTGTGAGGTAGTATAATTGGCGCGTTTTTTTTAAATGTAGTTTTCCCGGTAGGCCTCCTCCACGACTTATTGTAGTTGTTGTTGTTGTAGCGGCTACAACAACCCCGCCCAGGACGGTTGGTATCTCAGTCGTTGTCGTCAAGTTCCACTAACGGCAACTCTAGGAAGCGTCCAGCTTCTGTGGGGTTTGTGCACAGGGACAAGGCCGTTAGGGTTGTCGAGTTTTCCGGGCATGCGATGAGATGTTTCGAGTCATGTGGGGTCTCTCCGCATGCCGGACACTCATTCGGCACATCCTCATTCAACCTACTCAAGTAGGAGTTCAGCCTGCTGCAGTAGCCGGAGCGAAGTTGTGCGAGTGTTGTGCGTGTCTCCCGAGGCAGATGGGGGTGGTATGCCTAGAACGGCATTCACAGGTCTAGAGTCTACATAACTCGAGACTGAGTCCCTGTGAATGCCGTTCAGGGCCTGTCTGTACGCTGTCGGGTCCAGAGGTTGCTTAATGAACCTCTGGACTTCGTCCGTCAGTTCATATAGATGCCTCCTGACGTGCCTAGGCGAGGGCTCCTCTGCAAGCAGCTGTCTGCTTGGGTGGCCACTTCTGTGGCTCCCGATCAGGAACTGCTTGCAGAGCATTATATTATGCTCCTTTACAGGGAGCATTTGCGCCTCGCCGTGCAGGTGGTGTTCAGGCGACATCAAGAGGCATCCCGTCGCTGTCCTGAGTGCGGTGTTTTGTACAGTCTGTAGCTTCGTCCACTGCGTCCTACTAGTCCCTGGCGACCACACTGGCGCTGCGTAGTTCAAAACCGGCCGGCCTATTGCCTTGTATGTTGCCAGCAACGTTTCTTTGTCTTTGCCCCAAGTACTGCCGGCTAGCGACTTGAGGACCTTGTTGCGGCTCTGTACTTTATTGACAATAGCGGTTGAGTGCGCAGAGAAGGAGAGCAGGCTGTCGAATGTTACTCCGAGTATTTTGGGGTTATTCACCGTCGGAATTGGTGTGTCATCGACGTGAATCCCCAGCGGTAGCCTGACCTCCTTCGTCCAGGTTGTGAACAGGGTCGCGGAGGATTTCGTAGGGGAGAGGGCTAGACACTTTGCAGTGAAGAAGCGAGAAAGTTCGGAGAGATAGCCGTTTACTTTCGAACACAGGTCATCAATTCCATTCCCAGTCGCCATGATCGAGCAATCGTCGGCATAGGAGACAATCGAGACTCCCTCTGGTGGTTGAGGGAGCTTTGAAATATAAAAGTTAAACAGTAGCGGGGAAAGGACACCACCCTGAGGAACCCCCTGTTTTATTTTTCGCTGCTTACTCGTTTTGTCTCTAAACATTACCGACGAATGTCGACCACTCAGATAATTTGCCGACCACCGTTTGAGCCTCTGTGGGAGAGAGGAGGCCTCTATATCTTCTAGTAGCGTGGAATGGCAGACGGTGTCAAACGCCTTTGACAAGTCCAACGCTACTAGAATCGTTCTCTCACAGGGACGGTTACGGTTAAGGCCACGAGTTATCTGAGTGTTTATGGCGTTAAGTGCTGTTGTTGTACTGTGCACTTTACGGAAACCATGCTGATGCTTCGCTGGGGTCAGGTGGTTTGTGAAGTACGGGAGTAGCAAGGCCTCGAGTGTCTTCGCTACCGGGGAAAGGAGTGTAATCGGACGATACGAATCTCCTTTGTTGGCAGGTTTCCCCGGTTTGAGCAGTGGGACCACTCTCCCCACCTTCCAGATGTCTGGGATGATGAGAGTGGCCATTGACAAGTTGAGGACCTCCGTTAGGTACGCTACCCCCGCAGGACCCAAATTTTTCAGCATCAGCATGCATATTCCGTCGGGACCCATGGCTTTGGAGGCTTTCGCCTTCCCGATGGCCACCTGAACTTCACCGCAAGTGAAAGCAAGGGGGGCACAAGTTGTTGGCAGTTTGTGCAGCCTTCTGGTCACTCGACGCTTGGCTTTGTCCACCGGAGGATGCAGTATGAACTGCCGGCTAAAATAGCTCGCGCATCGCTCCGGGTCCGACGAAGCATGGTCGCCGAAGGAAATTTCGACTCTGTCGTCGTGCTTCGTCGGATTAGACAATGACCTCACGGTTGACCAAAGCTTGCTCACACCAGAGGTGAAGTTACAAGTCTTCAGATGCTCCTCCCACTTCTTCCGCTTATGTACGTTTACAAGTTGCCGAATCTCCGCGTTGAGATCCCTGATACGGGGATCTCCGGGATCGGCCTGACGAAGGCTATCACGCTCATCGGCTAGAACAGCCGCTTCGGCAGGGAAGTTTGGACGTGGGTCCGATATACATCCTGCCGGTATGAAGCGAGCTGCAGCAGCAGTGATAGCCCTGCGGAACTTACGTTCACCGAGATGGACGTCGGTTGGTGTGGGGAGCGCTGCGAAGGTGTTTTCGGTAAACTCCGCGTAACCTTTCCAATCAGCTTTAGAAAAGTTGATATAGGTCCGGTGTTTGGCGGAGGCAAAGTCGGTTGGTTTATCAATCGAGATGACTATGGGTAGATGGTCTGATGCTAGAGTCAGCATAGGTCGCCACGTTATGCTGTTTATCAGACCAGCGCTGACTATTGTGATGTCTGGCGAGCTACTGCAGTTACCCATAATCCTGGTGGGTGCGTCGTCGTTCATTGTGCAGAATGTCGAATCGTCTATCTGCTCAGCCAAGTCTGTTCCCCTACGATCGTTTGACAGGCTTGAGTGCCAAAGATCGTGGTGCGCATTAAAGTCACCTACTACCATACGGTTTTCACCTCTGAGGAGCGCACCTATATCAGGGTGATATCCTGCCGGGCAGCAGGTGACAGGGGGTATGTATATGTTAAATATTTCGAGCTCGACATCGCCTGACCGGATAGCGATGCCCTGACATTCTAGGGTGGTATCCCTGCGGTCGATGTCTGCTTCGATAAGACGATACTGCACGGTGTGGTGCGTGATGAACGCTAAGCCACCACCATTATCTCGCTCGCGATCTCGACGGTGCACGTTGTACCCGGCGCAATTCAACAAAGTTGAATTGCTGTGCAACTTCGTCTCTTGGACCGCAGCTATTAATATACCATGCCGACACATGAAGACGGTTATCTCCTCAATCTTGCTCTGTAGCCCGTTGCAGTTAAATTGAAGGAGCTTCATGTGGTTCGGGAGACGTGTCGTGATGTGGGGTGTAAGTGAGGTGTATGTTCTTGCCGCCGTTGGCTGTGTGTGCTGCTGAGGTGATTGCCGCCCTGTGGTGGTGGTGGGGGGCGTCGCAATTGGGGTCTGCGACCGAGCAGCGCAACACGGGCCCTCGAAGTTCCCAGTCCAATCTCGCGTGGTACGCAGACCTGAGCATGCCCTAAAGTGGCACCAGCCAAGGCAGGTGTTGCACTTGACTGATGTCACATTACGGAATATCCTGGTCTGACATACCGTGCAGATTGTAGGGGGAACCAGGAGTTGTTGGCGGCGGCGTGTGGGTGGTGGTGCGGTTGTGTGTGTTATGTGGTCTGTGGTGGCTGTGGTACGGTCTGTGGTGTTATTATGTTGTTGTGTTGTGTGGTGTGTGTGTGAGGCTGCTGTGTGAGTGTGTGGGGCTGCTCGGGCGGACTGTGGTTAGCCGTGAAGGCTGCTCTGTTTGAGCAACAGGGGGCCACGTACGACGTGGTCCACTGTCTATGTGTCCGTAGTCCCGAGCAGACTCTGAGGTGACTCCACCCCTCGCAGGCATTACACTTGACTGAGGTGGAGTTGTGGTGTAATCGTCTCCGGCATACACAGCAGGTGTATGTTTCTGGCCCTGGGTTTGATTCGATGCCAGCCCTATGGACGGACAACTTCTGAGATACTTCGCCGACCTAAACGGGGTTAGATCGCCGAAACAACAGCCGTTGGTCGGGTGAAACCCGAGTCATTCCGGTACGTAGAACCGGCTGTCGTGGGAATGTAGTCTTGTGGTGCTATTCTGTAACCAGTTAACGACAAATTTCGGATCGATATCGCAACTTTGCAACAAGTAACGGTTTCTATCGCAAAGTGTGAAATTTTCTTTTCCATAATTGTTGATAGGTTAGCGATGGAAAAAAATTCGGTTGTTAAGCTTTGCGACAAACGTTTGATTAGGCACTCCGCACTAGGGATGTTGACGCTTTTACGATCCTGGGATTTTCGGGATCTCGGTATCACAATCCCGGGATCCCTGGATTAGTCCCGGGATTTAGATATTCATTACTTTTCAATGGCTGCATTTCTTTATTCATTCTGAACGTTTGGAATAAACTTTTTTGTTTACTTATTCTTTAGAACGCTCCTGATGATATGTTGACGTATATTTCAAACGCATTCTGTTTATTCCGGCAGTGAAATGGGATTATCCGGAATGTATAAAGAAACGCAGCCAATAACTTTTCAAAAAAATTGCTTCTATCTCTCCTACCATAAAATAAAAATTAAATAAATGGGTTTGAAACCATGATTCAAAAATACAAGGCTATGTAATTGGTGACAGCTCAAATTTGACACTCCTTTATCTGGATTTGTATTTTGGAAGTAGGAGAAAGGGGAGGAATGTGATCACCTTTTGCGAAAATGATAGTAGAAAGGTACTAAAAAAAATACGCAAAGTATACAATTAGAAGTAAAATGTTTATTAGGGGCACCGAAATTGCGCATATGGAAACTGTGCATTTAGACATTATTTGGGTTTCAACCGAAACTGTGCATGTATGCTTTATTTCGGTTTTTACCATATGCATTATTTTGGTTTTAAACCGAAACTGTGCATGTGTGCATTACTTCGTTTTTTTTTCATATGCATTATTTCGCTTTTAAAACGAAAGTATTCATATGCATAATTTCGGTATTTTCTCATATGCATTATTTCGGTTTTCAACCGAAACTGTGCATGTAT
>NW_016159019.1:58610-74819 GCF_001687245.7 Rhagoletis zephyria
GTTTCGGTTGAAAACCGAAATAATGCATATGAAAAACCCGAAGTAATGCTTTTTCATATGCATTATTTCGGTTTTCAACCGAAACTGTGCATATATGCATTATTTCGGTTTTTTTTCGTATGCATTATTTCGGTTTTTTCATATGCATTATTTCGTATGCACAGTTTCCATATGCACAATTTCAGGGTGCCGTTTATTATTAATTCTATGTGAATTTGCAGTACATTTGGTGTTTTAATGGAAATATTAAACAATTAATTATCATTTCCTGAAACAAATATAGAATATCGACCATTCAGCTAGGCAAAAACGAAAAATGCAGATCAGTAGAACTTTTTACGCTCATTTCAACCATTCCAATTGTACGGCGCAGGTAAAAAATAAATACGTTCTAGAAGGTTAAATTTCAATATTTTGATATTTTAAATATTAATATCGTATGGACTATATAACCGATTAAAATAATGATGACGTCACCATATATTATATTATATGCTCTTTTATATTTTCAAACCAAAACCACTAAAACATGAACAAATGTTTTTTTTCATGAAATAACCTTTTTTGAAAAAAAAACTGCATAATTAATAGCAAAGAAATTTATTCTATTTAGAAGTATCAGTTATTATCTTTAATTCGATATGCATATTTTATCATGATCTACTTTTTGGTTTCAAGAATTTAGTGATAATAAAAAATATAAACAAACAAAGCAAATANTGATACCCATACTTTTTTCTAAGCATACTTCACTGAATTTTTTAAATCAATATTGTATTACTGACGTCAGAGTAAAAACTTAAAACGCCATTTTATTATATTTAGCCCATTGTTTCGCGAATATATTGATTTTTGTGTGTAAAATTTACTATCGCGCGGTGTTATATGTATAANAAATTTGGTATCGTTGAAATCAGCGTAAACAGTTCTATCAATCGGCGGTTATGGTTATTTTATAGCCAAACGGTCGATATTCTAGACTTGTTCCAGAAAACTGCGCAAACGATGGTGATGCCAACGAATATTTAGTAGAAGAATTTTTGGTTTACTACTCATAACTAGAAACTGTGGAGTGCGCAACATTGTGCACAAGTAAAGGAGCCGAATTTGTATGTGGGAGCGAGAAGACTGTTTTATTACAAAACCTTTCTATTATNAAGCCAATACTGGTCAAGAAAAGGGGTACAAATTCCAAATCCCGAAAATCCCGGGATTCTTGGAAACTTCGGAACTTAAAAAAGGCCGGGATCCTGGGACTAACATTCCTACTCCGCACATTACGCGCCTAATCAAAGTGGAGTAATCGTTCCGTCATGCCGAACTTTAGCACGAAATCATTCATTTTAAATTATTTAATATTGAATTGACAAGTTATTCTTATTTTCAATACAAAAAAGTAAACAAATGACGATTTCAAAATTGCATGCGCCTTACAATGTTGAGCGCTTCCATTCATGGAGCTTTTACGATTAGGCGAAAACATTATTATGAATCGTAATGTACAGGCTTCATTGAAATACATGTGATCGGCATAAAAGCTTTATACTTAGGGCCAAATTCACAGTGCGTAGTTTATCACAGATAAGAGTTTAACTATTGATTTTCATATTCACAACGCTCAGTTAACAAAAGTTTAAACCAGCATGCCCCCATAGTTAAACTCTTGTGAAATAATTTTTTTTTGTGGAACGAATTTCAAATTTGAATAGAAAAGTATTGATTTTTAGAATTTGTATATTTTCAGGCGATACGAATTTCCATAGTTAACTNACGTTTTTATTTTTTCTCTCTGACGTCAGGATTTCTTTTAGGGACTTTAATTTCAAATATAAGATTAATTCCATTTTTTTTTTAATTCAATGCAATGTAGAATAAAAATATGGGTACCAAATGAAAAAAGAAANGGCAAAATCAACTTTTTTTCCGGGTATTGGACCAAACCAATTTTTTTAAAGAGATTTAGTCATGTAGATAAGTAATTTCTCCGTTTTTCGAAGTTAGCCTTCGAAATCGAGATATGGGCNATTAGAATTTAAACAAAATATTTTTTTGGGATTTACAAGGACAATTAGGTAATTTTTTAAACTGATAAAGTTAGAAGGACGAAATTTACAAAAACAAATATTGCGAAATTTCAAGGATAAAATATTAAAAGGACATTTGCAATACTTATTACGCACCAAAAAATTGAATCTGATTAAATTCTACAGAATTTCCTCTTTAGTTTGATACCCATAAAAAAATGCCGCCGACGGACACGGCGTTAAAGTCTGTCTAAAAACGACATCNAAATTATATTTAATTATTGCGTATAAATAACTAAAAATCTAAAAATATAGACGTAGTCCTCCTTTTGCTCTTATTTAAATGGTATATAATTTTTTTTGTGCAAACTTATATTACAGGTGTTATAGGGGGTCAAAGTTCATTTAAAAAATTTTGAACTGATTTTTAAAAACTGTATATCGTTGTAAAGGCGATCAAACCCCCTTTCTTCTGATATGCATATTTGTATACTTCGTATGTAAGAATTAAAAAAAAAACACATACAAATTTTTTCTTATAAAAAATATTTAAAAAAAAAAAAACACTGGTGAAACTGGTGACACTGGCGAAACTGGTGACACTGGTGACACTGGTGAAACTGGTACACTGGTGACACTGGCGACACCAGCGACTCTGGTACACTGGTGACCCTGGTATACTGGTGACACTGGTGAAACTGGCGATACTGGTACACTGGTGACACTGGCGACGCTGGTGACACTGGCGCCACTGGTGACATTTGCGACTCTGGTGACACTGGTGAAACTGGCGAAACTAGTGACACTGGTGAAACTGGTGGCACTGGTACACTGGTGAAACTGGTGACACTGGTACGCTGGTGACACTGGCGACACTGGCGACACTGGTGACACTGGTACACTGGTGACACTGGTGAAACTGGTGACACTGGCGACACTGGTGACACTGGTACACTGGTGACCCTGATATACTGGTGACACTGGTGAAACTGGCGATACTGGTACACTGGTGACACTGGCGACGCTGGTGACACTGGCGCCACTGGTGACATTTGCGACTCTGGTGACACTGGTGAAACTGGCGAAACTAGTGACACTGGTGAAACTGGTACACTGGTAA
Organism: Rhagoletis zephyria; assembly: GCF_001687245.7. Taxonomy (NCBI): domain Eukaryota; kingdom Metazoa; phylum Arthropoda; class Insecta; order Diptera; family Tephritidae; genus Rhagoletis; species Rhagoletis zephyria. The sequence continues at coordinate 61,755 of NW_016159019.1, forward strand.
CACTGGCGACACCAGCGACTCTGGTACACTGGTGAAACTGGTGACACTGGTGAAACTGGCGAAACTAGTGACACTGGTGAAACTGGTACACTGGTAACACTGGCGACACCAGCGACTCTGGTACACTGGTGAAACTGGTGACACTGGTACACTGGTGACAGGTGACACTGGTACACTAGTGAAACTGGTGGCACTGGTACACTGGTACACTGGTACACTGGTGACACTGTCGACGCTGGTGACACTGGCGCCACTGGTGACATTTGCGACTCTGGTGACACTGTTGAAACTGGTGACACTGGCGAAACTGGTGACACTGGTGAAACTGGTACACTGGCGACACCAGCGACTCTGGTACACTGGTGAAACTGGTGACACTGGTGAAACTGGTGGCACTGGTACACTGGTGACACTGGTGAAACTGGTGACACTGGTACACTGGTGACACTGGCGACACTGGTACACTGGCGACACTGTCGACATTGGTGACACTGGTGACACTGGTACACTGGTGACACTGGTGAAACTGGTGACACTGGTACACTGGTGACACTGGCGACACTGGTGACACTGGTGACACTGGTAAACTGGTGACACTGGCGACACTGGTACACTGGCAGAGCCGAAGACTCCCGGCACTGGTACACTGGTGAACCTGGTGACACTGGCGACACTGGTGGCACTGCTACACTGGTGACACTGGTACACTGGTGACACTGACATAGTGCGAATAGACACTACCTTTTTTTAAAAATCGGTGAGTAATATTTTTTGATAAAAAAAGTTGTTTTTCTCAAATTTTTATTCACGAGGTGTACAAATATGCCTTTACAGCGGTATCAATTGCTTAAAAATCGGTGGTTCATTTTCTTGTTTAAAATATTTTTTTTATAAAAAAAAGTTATTTTTCCCTTTAAATGTGTTTTTTCTCAAATTTTTATATACGAAGAATACAATACAATATGCACATCACAAGAAATGGGATTAAATCATCTTTACAACGATGTGACTCTTTAAAAAATCAGTTCAAAATTTTCTGTAATATTAAGTTTTTAATTTTTCGAAGATCTGACCTTTGACCCGTTATAGCACCTGTAATATAATTTTTCACAAAAAAAGTTATATACCGTATGAATAAGAGAAAAAAGCGGACCGCGTCTGCATTTTTACTTTTTTTTGGCTTTTTGCATGCAATAATTAAAAATAATAATTTTTTACCAAAGGTCCATTTTCGAACTTCGAATTTCGATTTCGGAGGCTAACTTCGAAAAACGGAGAACTTACTTTTTTCATTTTTTTCATTTCATTCATTTCATTTATTTCATTTTCTTAATGCATACAGATTAACACAGTATTCTAAATTCATGTTGCGTTCAATAAGTACATCAATGCTGCATTAGAAAAGTTAATGGCATTATTTATAATACAAAGTAAAATAGTTTTAAATGCCAATTTCAATGAATAGTATACATTTTGTGGGGTGAACATTGAAAAATAAAAGTAAACAAATATGTAATAACGTTAGAAAGAATCAATACAAAGAGTCGATACAAATACAAGAGACTCCAAAGAGAGAAAAAAAAAAAAACTATATTTACATTACATACATTATTTTATGATATGCTCAGATTACAATATACACCTCAGCAAGGCTTCAATTTTACAGTGGTTTAAGTTGAACAGGTGAACTTTAACATTCTTTTGAAATAAACTGAGATTTCTTATGACCTGTACAGAAGCAGGAAGTGAGTTGAACAATTTACAAGAGGCGTACGTATAAAAACATCTAAAGTGAGACGTACGAGCAGGCGGAACGTGAACAATTGGAAGCAAGTTCCTGCGCAGGTTATAAATTTCTGACGGAAGACTTTTCAAGTATCCAGATTTGATAAAAAAAGTTTTAAAACTTTAAAGCAGTATAAATGTCGCACCGGCAATATATTGAGCAATCTAAAAAATTGCATAGAGTGAGTTTTACGATTTGCGTTACAGATACGTCTAATTATGCACTTTTGAATTGTAATAATGGTGGACAATTTACTAGCCGAAGCACCACCCCAACAGCTGATACCGTATTGCAGCTTCGATTGAAATATTCCGTAATAAACCACTTTTAGTGTAGAAGTAGAACAAATCTTTTTAAGGCGGTATAAATGACGACTGGTGTAGAGAAAGTATTGTTTTAACGTATTTAAATGTTCAGACCAATTTAAGCGGTTGTCTATTACTACTCCTAGGTATTTAAACTTTTCAACATTTTCAAGCTGGAAACAAGTATCGTCGCAGTTGACTGTGCACGCGAAAGACTTTTTTGACTCATTCAGAGAGCACTCATTATTATGCAAATTAAAACGCAGACAATCTGAAGAATGAAACAAAATATCACAGTTTGGGGATTCTTTGGCAACGAGGCTAAAGTACATAAGCTTAGATTTACTACTTACAGACAGTTTATGCAATGCAAACCAGATTCTGAGTAGATGTATGTCGTGATTAATGTCACATATTGCTTCAAAGTAGCTCGAAGTACAATAAGTAATGGCAAGGTCATCAGCAAAAGCAGTTACTTTGCCTTTCAGTGGCAAAGAAAAAATTGAATTGATATAAATCAAAAAAAGTATTGGACCAAGAACTGANTACTTCAAATAAAAAAATGTATTGAACAACTATTATTAAAAAGAAAATTTACCTGCCGCGAAAGCCATCGTGTTGAACTAAATCGCAAAATCTTATGAACCGCACTTCCAAAATCTTCTTGAAATTTTTCAAACTCTATTTTTCTACTAGCGCTATGACAGAAGTGGTGATTTATAGAGCGAATTAACTTTTCTATTTCTTGTGGAAGAACTGATGCAGCTGCCTCGGACGATAGATTAAGGTTGTGGCATACATCGCCAATAACAAAGATTTTAGGGCAAATTTCTTTTAATTTTGCTTGGACGCCATTTCGTTTGCCCATCATGACACCGCAATTATCTGCCGTAAATCCCAATAGATTGCTCAACGGAATATCATGATCATTCAAAACTTTTAAAAGCGCATTGAAAATTCCGGCGGAAGAAGAATCAGACACTTGAACAAAGTCCAAAAATCTATCTCTACATTTGTTCGTAAAAACTCTAATTATAACTGCTAAGTTTTTGTCCATGGAAATGTCAGTGCTTTCATCAATGATCACGGAGTAATATTGTTGTTTTGTTATTTCAGAAATTTGTCTGCAGTTTTCAGGACCATTGACTGACTTTATAATATTTTGACCCTTATGTCTATTTATGCTCAGGTTTGAAATTATGCGTGAATCTTTTACCGTTTTAATACATTTTGCCAAATGGTCCAAAGCAGTAAATGGCAAATTGTGCTCAGCAACGAACATACACAAACGAATCTCCATTGCCTTTGCTGAGCGACTTAATTCCATTTCCTCGCTATTCGGCTTAGTAAAACTCGAAATTTTTAAGGTTGCTTTAGCAATATTAGCATTTTTTTTATGGAGGTCTGAATTTGCATGCCGATCGATGTGAAACATATTGCCGTAAATTGGAACACCGCATATCATGCACCTCTTACCTTGCTTTGCGGTAGAGTCTTCTTGGAGCCAATTGTACTTGGATGCCCACTCCCTCTTAAATTTGATCTCATACTTTTTCTTTTTCGCCACGGAAACTACGTTGCTTTCTTCGTTATTGCTTAAATATGAGAAAAATGCTATCGGTAAATTTTTTTGCGCTAGTTGAACTTTGTCACACTTACTTCTCATCATTGCCTGCAGCTGCATTTTCACGTTTCAAAAATGAAATAGTTTGTATTAAAAAAACGGTTTGAAACTTACTTATCCATTGCAGTTTCTCTAATTTGTCGGCTTTCATTAATTATTCATTCAAATTGCGCGCACATAAAAGCTAGTTACTTCTTCGTTTCACATATCTCGTTCACAATGACATGCTATTAAATGTTTCATTCCCAATGGCACACTATCAAAAAGTTCTATGTTTTAATATGTTTAACCAAAATCCACTTGGCAAAAGAAAATCGGCATACAAATTTCCTTGACAAATAATTTGGCCAAACTTAAAATGTACTTAAAATGGAAGCAATGTACCGAATGTACTTTCATGTTGAAAAAGAGCCGAAAAAAGTACAATTGTACCTACTTTTCCATCACTGGTGCTCAGTAGGTGGTTTTTTACTTATGACAAAAATCTCTTAAAAAAAGTTGGTTTGGTCCAATACCCAGCCGAGTGCTGTCGAAGACCGACGCATTCCTACTACACGAAGAAGTCAAATAGCGCCAACGGACGCCGTTTTGCACATTTTGCGGACAATAATAGGTGAATGCCTGAAGTGCTTCCTAGGATTTTGGATGAAGAGCAGAGGAAATGCAGACTAACTGCATTCAAATGGAAAAATTCCCTTATCCAAACAGCGACTGCGATAAGGCTTGTTTTAAAACTATAGGGCTATTCGCGATTCGGTGCATAAGAGCTGACAAATTTATGCAATTGCAGAAATATGCCATGGATTGTGAGCGACCTTTATTAAACTGTCATGGTAAAGCTTTTGCAAAACAATTTTTGTGCATCAGCTTTGGTTTTGTTTATGAATGCAATGCATAGCATTTTTATGCTATGGATTTTCGGTATTGCAAATTTGCCAAGCCATGACAAATGCAAATGCGTGTATTTTGTTTGTGTATTGCAAATAATTTGCAATACAAATTTGCAATGCAATGATGCTAGGCCATTTGCACCGGATCGCGAATAGCCCTTATATGTTGCTTATAAATAATAACAACGCAACTAAAGGAAGAAAAAATTACCATAAATAGGCCACCAGTGAAACGAGTGAAAGCTTGCAACTAACGGCATTGTGACATTTTTCGATTGTCAAGTTTTGGGGCGCAATTTTCATTTTGCTTGGAAATATCTCTCATCGTCATAAAAAGAAAAAAAAATCACTTATTCATCAATACCTTCGTTTTACTAATTTTATCTTGACCAAATTTTAAATAAGCATTGGTGAATAAAAAAAAAATAGTAAAAGCAGTAAAAAAGGTCCGTGTCATAGGTTTTGAACCCATGACCAACAAGTTGGCAGTCGAACAAGCATCCATTCGGTTACAGCAACTGCTGAGAAAAAGTGGAAAAATACATACAGTGCCGAACAGAAGTGAATTTTTCGCAATATATGCAAAGTTCTTTGTTATAATTTATTTTCGATAATTTTTTGTAAAAATATTGTTCATTCTACACCAGAAAACATAAGGGCTGCATTTCATTATTCATTCTGAACGTTTGGAATAAACTTTTTTGTTTACTTATTCTTTAGAACGTTCCTGATGATATGTTAACGTATATTTCAAACACATTCTGTTTATTCCGGCTGTGAAATGGGATTATCCGGAATGTATAAAGAAACGCAGCCAATAATAAAATCTCCAAACTTTGTGCAAAACTCAGGAAAATTCATTAAATTTGCACACTTATTTGTAACTTTTTATTCAGATTTTTTAGAAAAATTCTAAGTATGCAGTTTTATAGCCCATTCAAATTTAGAATAACAAAGTGCAAGTTTGAAGTCGCTAGAAAATCGCATTGATTTGTGGTAATTTTTTTTCACGCAAGTTCTTCCATACAAAGTAATTCAACAATTAGTTTTTGTATGGAGAAAATGAGCAACACCTTCCACTAAAAAAATTGGAAAAATTCAAAGCCGTTTTCTCAGCTAACGTAGGCTTGGAGACAATAAGGGGTGTGGATAAAATTGTAAAGGGCGAGGAAAATGCCCATATTCCTGATAATATGAACGTTTGAAACGTTCCATATTTAAATTGGGCTCCACTTGTATCAACTTACGTCGAGCGCACATTTAGTACATTCAAGGCTTTTCTTCGCGAAAATCTAATGGAAATGCTGCCAGAAAACTTCAAAACGCAACTTGTGGTTCAAAGTTACTACAATTATACAGATTAAAGTTTTATGAGTTAGAAACTCGAAAGGATAAAATAGTCAAAGATTCAAAGTACAAATTTTTCATATAATGAAACTAGTTCATAGTTTTTCTCTTTTTACTTATAATATAAACATTTCTATGCTTTTTTTGCAATATCTAATACATTTTCCTGCCTTTTTCGCTGTTTTATTTTGCCTTTTCCAGCATATTTCGTTATTTTATTTTGCCTTTTTTATGGGTTTTTAGGTCCTAAAAATCCGTTCCCTGTTTATAAGCATTTCCCATGATAAAAATATAGTCATTTTCAATCTCAAGCAACAACAATTTCGAACAATAAAATCATTACCATGGTGGAATTATACAAGGTGTTGTACGTAGTGACAGCTCATGTCGACAGCTCCCTTACAAAAGGTTGTAATATGGAAGCACGAGAGAAACGGGAAGAAAAAAAGCCCGCTTTGCGAAGTATTACGAAATTTGGTACTATTTTTCATATAAAATTTTGCATATAAATAGTTACAAACGGTATATTATGATAAGCTAAATTCGCGAAAGTAGTATATATAACGTAGTACTTATGCAATAAATGGTAATTTAGTTTATTAAACACAATGTCCTATAATTATAGTCAAACTTCCAAAACCAAAAAATTAGTGGTGACCCCGAGTCGTTACAACATGACGGAATCGACAAAAGGGCGAATCGACGGATGGGGAGAATATTTCATCGAACAAAATGCCAACTAAAGATGTGGAGCTTGCATCGCAATGCAAGCTGCGACCGTTCTGAACTGAGATGCCAGACAAATGGTTTCTACAAATTGAGGCCACCTTTCAGTCGTACAAGACCACATCTTATGTCGGTAAATATAATCTGGTCCTCTCGGCAATTAGCAGCGATGCTTTAAAGGAAGCTGCGGATGTTTTAAAAACCTTACCAACTCAAGACCGATATATTAACCTCAAAAGTCAACTACTGTCACGTTTTACTGATTCAGCCGACCCACATAGGGTATTTGGCTGATTTAGGCATATTTTTATCGCTACAAACATCAAATATAGTTTTAGTTATCGAATAAAACATTCACTATAACTACCCTGTTACTAATAGAAAATTCAATCGTAGTGAAATATTATTTATTGTCAATATTATTGTGGCTTATTAACATTTGTTTCCATATTGTTATTGAGCTTTGTAGCACTATTATGTTTTTAGGGAAAAGGGAAAAAGCAACAAAGTCTTAGCGGTAGAAGTTACCAAAAAAACAGTTATATCGTTGGAAAAGCAGGGCCAGTGGCAGTGAACCACAGACGGGATTGCAGCAGCAAAAATCACTGGGGAATAGATGCATAGTTAAATACATAGTTCTTGTTTAAATCTTCCATCTAAACTTACCAAGAAAACAGTTATATCGTTGAAAAAGCAAGGCCAGTGGCAGTGAACCACAGACGGAATTGCAGCGGAAGGAAGCACCGACCAAAATAACTACAAATCCTTGGGGAGAACTCTAAACCGATGTTTTTTTGCCGAATTAATGTTGAAATTTCTAATTTAATTTTCAGTTGCCAACGATAAGAATAGAGTAAATGTCAAAGAATTGTTCAATGATTGCAAATCAGTTTTGGAATAGGGAATGAGGTAGTTTAGTACTTTTTTAAAGGCGATAAAATGTAGTTTTTTCAAGAGGGAAACACTGATATAGCTAAGGGAGCCAAGATGGCGGATTAGAGCGAGAACGCTGTCAATATCCAACACCTTGTATTATTCCACCATGATCATTACAAGGTAAAATCATTGAGAGACAGTCTGACGTTGGCCAGCAATATAATTTTCATGATAAAAACATAGGTAAAAGCATGATAAAAACATAACAAGGTAAAACCATTGAGACGTAGTTTGACGTTTGCCAGCAATATAATTTAAAAATTCAAAACTCAAACTCACACAAACATTCTCATTTTCACTTTCAAATAACAACAATTGTGAACAATTTAATTTTTTTATTTTCAATTTTATATGATTTTAAAATGCGTGCAAACGTCAGAAACAAAATCATGGCCGACGAATTGAGATAATGAATTTACCTTATAATGTTTTTATCATGGGTAAAAGCCATGATTCAATAATGAAAGGTTTTGTAAGAAAAACTTTCTCTCGCTCTAATTTTATCAATGACACTCCCACCCTACTCCTAAAACCAAAAACAGTGATATTTCTTTTCCAAATATCTTTGCAAGTTTTAAGAACATTTTTAAATCGTTAGTAGTGAAATTTTTACTTTTTAAATTTGAAGAAATGTTTGTTCTTCATTCGCTGGCGCCAACAAGACAAAATGGGTGAGCATCGTTGGACTACAGAAATTCAATGTAGGCTAAAGAGACGAAATTCTCTTAAATGCCGAAATATATTTGTCGATATTCGTGGAGACCTCTTGATTCTGCCAAGTCGCTGTAAAGTAAAGCATGCAATGGTTTTGGTAAATGAGCCAACGAAGGTATTTAGGTATTGTCCTCCACAACACACTCCTGGTGTCTCCGAATGAGGCTTTGACGCAATATAATATTGCCAAACCGCATCCATAGGCCCAATCGTCACACGACAGCTCGGTTTAGTCAATGGCGCGATGTATGTAATTGCACACTTAAAAGGTTTACGCACGAGGCGAATGTTGGCTGGCGACCAACTTTGTTGAAAGCGATTAGTTGAAAGTAGAATGCAAAGTTGAACAATGCAAACGCCTTTTTATGGCGAATATTTTTATATTTTTTTATATTTTGATATTTTTAATCATTCAAATTTTTGTTTCGGGCAACCCGGCGAATGGTTAATATTCTGACAGTTGTATAGTCTCCCCAGAATATTAAAAGTGCGACATCAAAGAATTCGAATTACCATATTCGAAACAATCGAGCCATATCCGCGAAGGAAACGTAAGCTCCAAATTTTTTTATTTGCCGTTTTTTTTTTGTTTAATAAATACTGCATATTTTCCACAAACAAATAGCTTCTTCATATCCATCATCTGTCAAACAAATACAACAAAAAAAAAAGCTGAAAGTGGACCATCCATTCTCGAGTTATGCCCGATCTGACGTACGCAAGTTTGGTATATACATAGAAATATTTATTTCCAATAACAATCGGGGGTTATATTCGATGTAAATAAGCTTGTTTAAATTAAATAATTAAATCAAATTCGTTTTTGTTTTAAAATACCACCATTCACTATTATCCACACCTTTTTATGGAATTTAGCTCCCATTTTAGGAAGTGTGATTGAATTCTTCCCCTTTTTCCCCTGCTTCCATAAACCATCCCTGTGGGTGGGAGTGCCAAATTTTAGAAAAAAGCTACTTACAAAACCTTTAATAATTGAATCATGGGTAAAAGCGTTCTCTCAATTCGTCGGCCATGATTTTTTCTTTGAAGTTTGCCAACATTTTAAAATCGTATAAAATTGAGAGCAAAAAAAGGAATTGTTCAAAGTTGTTGTTGTTTGAGATTGAAAATGAGAAAGTGTGTGTAAAATTTTAAAATTAAATTGCTTGCAAACGTCAAGAATTGGAAAAATTCCTCCCAGCCGTTCTACCTTCCTATTTTTTTATCATGATAAATTCGAGCTCAAGCTCACAAACACATTCTCATTTTATTATTATTATTATTATTACATTACAACCCTTTTATCAACTTGCAATATTGTATGTCCAGACCACCACACTATAAATATAGCAAAGGTATTTATGGCAAACCCAGTCTAGGTGTCAGCCTCGTCGTAGGTATCATATCAAAGACATAGAATTAGAAAAACTCTAGAGATAGATGTCGCCTCGCCAGAAGAAGTTAAAAATATGCACTACATACGCTACAGCGGAAATGGTCGACACGCCATTTCTTTAAATGAAATTAATTGCTGCTATATGTATATTTGTACATATGTAGGCATTTACTACATGTGAGCAAACCACATTTTGCTTGCATAGTCTTTGGGAGGAGGTAGCACAGGGGCTGAACTCCTTAAATGGTCCAACACGCACGGCAATCAAATGGAGAGAGGTTGTGTATACATATATGCAATATTACTCATTTTGTGCATCAATGGCTACGTTGTTTTCTTTACAGACATTAGGGAAATGGAAAAATCAATTAGGCACGCGAGCGCGACGCATTAAAATGGACCAACGACTGACTGGTGGTGGACCATCCGCTAACAGACCTCTCAGTGACTTCGAAGAGCTAGCGCTGGACACATTTGGAACAGCAGCAGTTGGCGGTTTGGTACATGTAAGGACTTTAGGCGTTGCAGTCGCAAGTAACGGAGAGTCACTTCCTCTTAGCCCTGGGTTTTTGGAGACGCCCAGCCCTAGTGTACCACTGCCTCTCAGCCCTGGAGTTGCAGATGTTATAAGCCCAAGTGTCTCGCTGCCTCCTAGCGCTGAAATTACAGATATAATCGATGCAAGTGCCTTGCTACCTCCCAGCCCTGAAATTACAGATGTAATCGGTCCAAGTGCCCCGCTGCCTTCAAGCCCTGGAAGTATAGATGTAATCGGTCCAAGTACCCCGCTGCCTCCAAGCCCTGTAATTGCAGGTGCAATCAGCCCAAGTGCTTCGCTGCTCCTCACACATGGAATTGGGGAGACTTCTACTGATATTCTTCCATCGCATCCAAGTTCTTCTGTTGTGCAGCTACAAAGCTCTCCAAGTATCTCTACACGTGAAAAACCAATCAAGTCAGAAGAAATGTTATCTATGTTTCTGCAAAGCATGAAAACCAGAGATCAAAAAATGCAAGAAGTGGAAAATGCACGAGCAGAGAGAGAACAACAAATGGTCACAGTGCTCACAATGCGTAACTGAACTGGTTAAAGAAATTCATAAGAAATAAAATGTTCTTCATAATAACATACCGAGCCCTAACCGCCAAAATAACGTAAGCGACATTTTTTTTTTATTTTCTTTTTGATGCAGAAATAGTCCTAGAGCATCTAGATGCATTTCTGCATCAAAAAGAAAATAAAAAAAAATGTCGCTTACGTTATTTTGGCGGTTAGGGTTCGATATATTCCAAGACTAAAATAAATAAATTACAAGACTGAAATAAATAAATAAAATAAGTACATATGTATATAAGAAATAATGAGTGTGTGCGTATGCATGTGTGTGTGTGTGTGTATGTGTGTGTGTGTGTGTTTTTTTTTTTTTTTTTTCAACGGAGGGGGAATCTTCCAAAGATGTTATGCACGATTCGTCATCCTGTCCGCTAAGGGTGCACCTCATTCGGGACCACGCCCAGACTATGTTATCACATAATTCAGGACTTGCGAGACAGCGCGCCTACGTACTAAACCCTTAACTCCGACGTCTGAAGCCTTGTGTTTCGCCTTGCGGGACCGCCGTTAGGTATTACGTCGCAAGGCGTAGCTTTGCCAATTGGCTCTTCACACACGCCTTTCTGGCTTATCTCTCGTTCAGTCTTCTCTTTTCGCTACTGCGCTGTCGTTCTTTCGCTCTTAGCTCCTGGAGGACTATTGCGGACCACGCCTTAATTCTGCTCCACACCGCTTTTGAGTTTATCATGTGCCCCACGATATTGTCAGGCGTCATGCTCTCCTTTATCAGCTGCTCTATGTCTGTTCGATCTGCCTCGTATTTTCGGCAGTGGAAAAATACGTGTAGTACGTTTTCGTCGCCGCTACCGCAGAATGGGCACTCTGTCCCGTCATCATGCCCATATTTGAACAGGTATTCTCGAAAGCAGCCGTGCCCCGTCAGCAACTGTGTCACGTAGAAGTCGGTCTCTCCGTGTTTCCTCTCCACCCACGCTTTTATGTTATTGATCAGCCTGTGCGTCCACCTCCCTTTTGTCGTCACATCCCAGTGTCTTTGCCTCCATGTCCATTTGTCTTTTTAGCTCCATGGCCATTATTTCTGGGGGCATGATGCCCGCTAAGACTCCGACCGCCTCGTGTGACACAGTACGGAAGGCGCTAGTCACCCTGATGCTATTTAGTCGGTACACCGACTTTGCCGCCTTCGCGTAAGTCTTGCGCTGCAACGCGGGTCCCCAGATGGGTGCTGCATACATTAGTATGGACTGGCTCACTTTTGCTAGAAGCGCTCGTCTGTTTTGGCTCGGTCCACCGATGTTAGCCATTAGTCTTGTTAGAGCCGTGGTCACTCTTGCCGCTTTTTCACAAGCTTTATCAATGTGCACCTTGTAGCTTAATCTCGAGTCTATCATGACACCCAGGTATTTCAGCGACTGCTGTGTTTTGATGCTATGTCCATCGATGTTGAGCGTAGCGCTCTCCATCTTTTTTCGGCTTGTGATCACCACCGCTTCGGTTTTTTGCCCTGCGAGTTGGAGATTCGTTGCAGCGAGCCAGTTCTTTATTTGCTGCGCCGTGCTGTTGCAGATGTTCTCAACTTGGTAGAGGTCTTTGGCCACTACTGTTATTGCTATATCATCGGCGTATCCGATAATTTGTACCTCCCTTAGCAGCGGCAGTCCCAGAATTCCATCATAGAGGACAATCCAAAGTAGTGGCCCAAGTACGGAGCCCTGTGGTACTCCACCCGTCACCAAGTACTTCCTGGGGCCTTCGTCGGTATCATACAGCAGAAGTCTGTCAGATAGGTAGTTGGATACCATCCTTAGCAAGTAGGGCGGCGTGTTCTTTCTTTCCAGAGCACTTAGTATGTGAGGCCAGGATGCCGAATTGAAGGCGTTCTTTACGTCGAATGTCACCACCGCGCAGTATTCCTTCGTGCCATATAGCCATCTTGTTCCTTCTATTGCCTTGCCTGCGACATCGGTGAGCTTTTTAATTGCATCAATGGTAGACCTCTGTCTTCGAAATCCATACTGGTTATCGGCGAGACCCGGCAGTTCCTCCTCTAGGTGCTGCTCCAACCGTATACAAATTAATCGCTCCAGTATCTTACCAAGCGTATCCAGCATACAGAGAGGTCGGTATGCGCTTGGTTCTCCTGCCGGCTTGTTTGGTTTCTGCAGTAGGACCAGCCGCTGTTTCTTCCAGATTTTTGGGAAGACGCCTTCTCGCAGACACCGCGTAAAGAGTTCGGTAAACGGATCCGTGTTGTGCTTGATGGCAA
>NW_016159019.1:78951-83261 GCF_001687245.7 Rhagoletis zephyria
CGAACCGAACACTGATTTTGGTAATAAAATTCAATGATTTGCAAGCGTTGCTCGTTAGTAAGTCTATTCATGATGAAATGTCAAAGCATACTGAGCATCTTTCTCTTTGACACCATGTCTGAAATCCCACGTGATCTGTCAAATACTAATGCATGAAAATCCTAACCTCAAAAAAATCACCCGTTACATAAGAGTACGTGTTAAAATAATTTGACAGCTGTGGTCCGTAGTTCGTCATTTTCATTGTGTTCGGGCTAATAGGAAATTAAAGCCGTGAGTAGTATTTTCTCTGGCTTTATTTTACTAAAACATTCCAATTATGTATACAGGCATACATTTACATAAAATGCCATTTTAGTATTTTAAAGCGTTTTGGTCAATAACTATTGCACTTAATAGAACTTTTTTGCTGTTTTTGTCAGTCTGTTTAAAGTTTTTTTTATAGATATTAGTGTAACCCTGTAGCAAATAAAATCAGGTGATCTCAGTTGTGGGGCATTTCTGCAAAACATCTGATTCTTTTTTCACTTGTAAGTATGCACAATGTATGCAACGAATTGCTCTCTATTTTTGCATACAGTGTAGTTCTGCGTTAAATTCCCTTCTGCAGTATACGCATAAAATCGAACGGTATTTTCGTCAATAACTGATAAGCGAATTATTGGAAATTAAAGGTACATTGTTACTGTTTTTTAGCCTTCAATGCGATGCGCATATTTGTTCTCAGCGTCTTAGGTTTTTCAGTGGTGGCGCTCAACAGCGGCGGTCCGCGTTGGCGCCATAGCACTAAACCCCCCCCTCGCCAATAAGCTGGAAAATTTATTTGACTATATACTTACATTATTTAAATGCTCTATATGAATGTACGATGAGGATTTGGGGTTGTTTGTGTAGCCACGCCGCAGAAATACTGTGTTGATGTGGATGACGTACGCGTTGTTTTAACTGAGAAGGCGACTGAAAATTTTCGCAAACAACAAAAATGAGTAAAGGGCAGAATAACATAAATCATCCGTGGTCGAGTGGTTTGGGTGACATCCAGGCACACAGGAGAAGCTCGGCTAATCATTTTAAACTTTGCACAGATCGCTTTGCAGATTGCAGAACAAAGGAGGCGTACTGATATAAAGGTAATACAAGCATTTTGTGTCCAATTTGCCGTCAAATTATTCGACAATTTATGAAAGCATTTATTTAACTTTTTACTTTTGCATGTTCCTTTCTTTCTGTTGAAACTTTGAATAATTTAATTCACATGTATTAAATATATGCATTGAAATTTGTTAATTTCAATTTCTTCGTATAATAAAGGAAAACAAATATTTAGTTCAATGTTATCAAATTAGTTAGTTTTAATCAGAACCGGACATTGGATGTACATATTCTAAAATGGAGACAAGAGCCACAATAAAGATGAAATAACGCCCGCGGGCTTTATTTCATTTTTTTGGGAAATTAAGCCCGTGGGCGTTATTGCCATTTCGAAAGGGGAAAAAAGCAATAAAACCCGCGGGCGTAATTTCTTTGTCGAAATGGCAATAACACGCGCGGGCTTTATTTCTTGTTTTAGGAAATAAAGCCCATAGGCGTTATTTCCGCGGCCCTTATTGCACTCCACCGTTATAGACTTTTAGGAATTGGCACCGCCCACTTTATGACTACAAAGGTCTATCTCGGTAACCGCTTTATCGATTTCTACTAGGGCTTTCGATTTCTGTTCGCACATTCTCGAGCATTTCGATACCCGGGAAATCAAGTTCTCGACACAACCTCGGGTACCGTCAGCATATCGAAAGTATTAAGAACAAAATCAGAAAAAAATGTTTGTTAAATGTTAAATATTCTGTTGTGATAAAAAAACGTTCAACATTTCAACATTTCAGGGTTCAAATACTCTAAATTAAACACGCTGCATTAAATTGATCATCGGGAACCTCGCGAGTATGACAAGGTTTTCGATACTCGAGAATCTCATGAGAATGCGATCCTCGCGAGGAATTGCTTCTCGAACCATCTCGGGAAATCTAAGGATCTAATTTCTACCAAACTTAGTCCAATGATTTCATTATGTCAGCAAATTATTGAAAACGTTTGAAATCGGGAAAAACATCCCTCTTATCATGCAAAGGTAGTTGAGAAAAAGTGGAAACGACGATATTTGATACCTGCGCCGGGTATATAAAATTCGCGTTCACCCGAACTTATACTTCTTTACTTGTTCTGTTTGCGCTGAACCAACCCTACCTCTACGCCATGATAAATCCTCATTACCGTCACCAGTTTTAATAATAGTTGTAGTTGTTTTTTTAGCAAATTCAATTAAATTTGGCATTACTTCTCTTTTGAAGCGCATTTTAGTTGTTAAATGTTGCGAAAATTTGCGATTAATTTGAGAAATTTTGTACCTTTTGGTCATTCACTGCTATATACTCATTCTAAGAAGAATAATACGTACATATGTATAAATGTATACTCCGCCTTTCATCATATCTAGCACGTCTGTTATGTTTTCGTCGTTAGAATTGTAAACTTTCGTTGAAAGGCACTTATAACTTATTAGATAAAAAATAAGAGGATATTTCAGGTCCCATTCGAAATATCGCCACCTAAAGGTGAAAATGTTCAACGCGGGCCGCGATGCTGGTAACAGAGGAAGAGGAAGACCTCCTCTGCGTTGGAAAGACCAGGTGGAGAAGGACTTGGCTTCACTTGGCATTTCCAATTGGCGTTGCCAGAAGGGAAATGACCGGCGTGCTTATTTTTTACTTATACATATCTTTTGGAATAAAAGGGCGACAATTAAGCCTTCCTTTTATGCTGTTCAAAAAGATAAAATTACATTGTTATTCTACTACAAAAGTTCGAAAAATAGGGAAAATGCGCTTTTTGACTCTTTTAATCCCACATGTTGAAAAATTTAAAGGCCAGATTATTAATCTACAAAAAAAAAGACAAAAACTATCGGAATAAGCTTTCAAAAGCTCTGCCCGAAAATTTTGTTGGCAGGTGTGATGATTCGATGAAAAGCATTCAGCTTTCGCCAATATTATTTTAGGAAAACTAAAGATTTTGAGCAAAGATGCTTGTTTGTTTTATTAACAATGTGATTTTTATAAAACAAAAAGCCGTAAGTAAATGTATACTATATTAGGCGTACTTAGTTGTATAAGAACCAAGCTTTCTTATTTGTTTGCATGATCCAATTTCCATAGTGTTGAAAATATAGATTTCGCAATTTTATCAATCGGAAATTTTGTAAAATGCGCAGTAATTCGCAAACAAGAACAAATCTGAGAAATCGATCAAATCGATCAGTGTAATCCAACAACCGATAATCTCAAATATTTACAAAAAGGTATTTTGTTATTAGTCTGAAATAAAAATAATAATAAATCAGTAGGATAAAATAGCATTTTGTTATGAAAGAAAAGTAAAATCGGAGGGATTTTTCATCTCTATCATAAACTAATTGGATCGTATATGTACTTCTTCTTATTGCTAGCACATTCAAAGTACATTTCCCAACATCAGAGTGCCGATATATTGAACAAATCCATATCCAAAAAAAAAAAATATTAGTAAATCTATGACAAACGCTACGGCAGCTGGTGGTGGCAGAG
The DNA here is from genome assembly GCF_001687245.7 of Rhagoletis zephyria. NCBI lineage: Eukaryota > Metazoa > Arthropoda > Insecta > Diptera > Tephritidae > Rhagoletis > Rhagoletis zephyria. The sequence continues at coordinate 82,572 of NW_016159019.1, forward strand.
GATACAAACACCAGTTGGAGAAGGACTTGGCATCAGTTGGCATTTCCAATTGGCGTCAATTAGTATAGAAGGGAATGTTGTTGTTGTTGTTGTAGCGGCTACAACAACCCCACCCAGGATGGTTGGTATCTCAGTCGTTGTCGTCAAGTTCCACTAACGGCAGCCCCAGGAAGCGTGCAGCTTCTGTGGGGTTGGTCCACAAGGACAAGGCCGTTAGGGTTGTCGGGTTTTCCGGGCATGCGAAGAGATGTTTCGAGTCATGTGGGGTCTCTCCGCATGCCGGACACTCATTTGGCACATCCTCATTCAATCTACTCAGGTAGGAGTTTAACCTGCTGCAGTAGCCGGAGCGAAGTTGTGCTAGTGTCGTTCTTGTCTCCCGAGGCAGATGAAGCTCCGTCACGTCTGTGTCCGGGGGCGGTATGCCTAGGACGGNACTGTCCTAAGTGCGGTGTTCTGTGCAGTCTGTAGCTTCGTCCACTTCGTTCACTAGTCCACGGCGACCACACTGGCGCTGCGTAGTTCAAAACCGGCCGGCCTATTGCCTTGTATGTTGCCAGCAACGTTTCTTTGTCTTTGCCCCAAGTACTGCCGGCTAGCGACTTGAGGACCTTGTTGCGGCTCTGTACTTTATTGACAATAGCGGTTGAGTGCGCAGAGAAGGAGAGCAGGCTGTCGAATGTTACTCCG
>NW_016159019.1:86301-90721 GCF_001687245.7 Rhagoletis zephyria
GTTTTTGGTGTGGGTGTTGCACTTGTGCAACAGAGGGGAAGAGGGAGTGTGAAGACGCAACGACAACTGAGGTGAAATGACTGACTGATTGTTAGACGGACGTGTGTCAGGCTTAGGGGGCGTTGTAAGAAGGTGAGGAGTCACGACAACGCCCAAGGTTTCGCGTGGAGTTCACGCAGAAGAAGGGTGGGATGACTCCACCTGACGGGACGGGACTGGACCATTTATCTGTAGTGCTTTCTCTTGCTCATCTTCTTATTTCTCTTTTTTTTTTGTGACCATCCGCACTAGTAGTTCTCCGTATCACCAGGCACGATTAACTTTTTGTTTGTGTAGCGACTACCAAGGCAGGCGGAAATGACAACCCCCCCAACCGACGAGCTAGCTTGGGATGCAAGCGTGCCTGCATGCCGCGCCGCCGGGTACAAATACGCAGCTACATAACAATTTCAGTAAACGTTTTTAAAAATAACTTAAAGTAAGTTTGCTATAATAAGCGTTAAATAAGCATTTTTAATATTAAGCTTATTTAAAGTTTTTTCAAATAAACCTTTAATAAGTTTTGAGAGGGAATGTCTATAAATAACTTAAACTTATAAATGAATTGGAAATGCCAACGACATGAAGTAGTAAATATAACATTTTTTCAATCGTAAATGACGTGTTTACGTTTCTTAAAACATATTATTAAAAGAAAAAATTAAATAAAACCGATGCGGTAAAAAAAAATCCAATCCAAGACCCGCTGCGCTTATATTTCTCTTCGAGAATGAGCTGCATTTCACTTTCTCTCTTGTTATAGGGAATTTGCATGAGGCGATTTTTAGTTGAAAGCAACAATCGCCTGGTGTAAACGGCCTTTCAACTAATCGCTTTCAATGAAGTTAGTCGGCTGCCTACTTACGTTCATCTTTTGGTTCAACTAATCGCCTGTGAAAGTTAAATCATGTAAATTCCCTATTAAGACGGTTTACGTATTTTTTTCGAGCCCATTTCGAGTGTATTTCCAATATACTATGACGGTTGGAAAGCTACGGTTGGTTATGAGTGCGTTCTCAGTTCGATATGCATATTGGATATCGAAGGTTATTTTCGAAGGTTCGCCACAATGTTTATTGGGAGAACATTTGAATATTTTCATCTATGTATTTGTTTTTTGTTTTACTTGGCATTTGAGTTGCTCTCATAATTACAATTTTATAAAGTAGACAAACAAATAAATGATGACCGACGAATTGAGCGAGCGGTTTTAATAATAATAATAATAGATTGGCGCTTACACATATGTTAGTGTTTGGCCGAGCTTCTCCTCCGATTTGTGGCGTGCGCCTTGATGTTGTCACACAAATCGGAGGGACCTACAGTTTTACGCCGACTCCGAACGGCGATTGTATTTTTATGAGAAGCTGTTTTTCATGGCAGAAATACACTCGGAGGTTTGCCATTGCCTGCCGAGGGACGACCGCTGTTAAGAAAAACCTTTCTTCTATATTTTTTTTGCGATGTTGCTTTGACCAGGGCTTGAACCCAGGTGTTGATGAGTGAAAGCGCGCACTTTTACCTTTAAATATTTGTATCATGGGGTGTGGTAGAACGAAATGTCGCAATCTACTTAATTGTCAGGTTGTTAATATGGTGACGAAAAAGGGACAATGGAACTGCCTTGTTTTTTTGTATCATGGTATACACTGTCAACATTTTGTAGTTCAGCGTTAAGAGGCATTGAACTTTGTAGGTATGCAAAACAATTGACGTTTTGGAAGTCAGCCATACTTATGCGTTTAGATTTTAGGAGATTATTTGCGACTGCATTTTAGAGTTTATTACTCCAATGCTGATTTACGGCTCAACCTAATATTACCGGCGCACAATGGTCCAGATTCTTGAAATCTCGTGAATAAGGCCAAAAATCGAACATGCGAAAAAATTAATTTTGACACCTGATAGTACGTGTAAGGGATAATCTACAGGTACCAGATGTGAATGACATTTCAATTACCTTTTTCCTGGCATTCTAAGAAAAAGGTTCTTATGAGCAGTATATTTCGATTTTTTGTTATTATATGAGCCATTATTTTTTAAGTCGGACGGATTTCGTAAAAAATATTATATCATGTCTCCGATTCGCTTAAAATTTTGTTTGTGGTCTATACATGAAATTAGCTAACACGTGCTCGAGGAATTTTTTTAATATTTTTTTTCCGAGATATGATCTGTGATTCGTGATTCTGACTAATCGTGTACTTCTTCAAATCGATATATTTCGAGTTATGCTCACCGTAGAGACTTCATCTTAACGTCGTTTTAAAGCTAAAAACAGGCTTAATATTTCTATATATAAGATGGTCAAGATTGTCCTAAAGCTAACTTAGCTATTAGTAGTTGATTTGCGTAGTGAAGACTACTAAATTAGGGACTTAAAATTATATGGTTCCAAAAAATGAGCGTTTTTTAAGAACTATTTTTAAAATATTTTTCTTTATGACGAGATGGTTTATTTTGTGAGAGTCAACAATTTTTAACCGACATCCAAAAAAGGAGGAGGTTATCAGTTCGTCGGAATATTTTTTTTTATTATTTTATTATTATTATTTTTTATTTACTTTTTCTTTGTGTATGTTACCGCATAACCACGTCAATCGACTTCGATAATTATTTTTGCATCGGAATGGTAATGTCTTAGATGTGGTCCCATACTAATCTAGTTTAGATCCGATCATTGGATCATGAAATACATATATATATATATATATATATTTACCATTTAAAATTTTTGAAGTGTGAATGACACCGACTGAAAAATATATGTATATGTATGTACAAACATACATCCAAGTTAACACTCCCCAGAGTTAACTCGCTGCGGCGCTTCCACTGTTGCCCACTACACGTGCCGCTAAGTCAGCACAATTACATTCTCACGGCGCACGGCAACCTAACACCCAAAGTCAAGGCCATGGTTAGTACCAGCGATTAATACGTATGCTACTGCATTACTCCAGACGCATCGTCAGCATAATACTATTTCGCATACTTGTGAAATAGCATCAACCCATAATGCAAGTGTGGGAACTAACGGACGAACTTATTCACAGACAACAATTATGCAACAGGTTCGCTGCTGCTGGACATTGGCTATAAAGGGAAGTAGCGGACACAAAGCAGGCAGTCGAGTTCGGGACGGTAACGCTACGGTTTAGATTAAGAATTCTGATTGTAATTAAGTAAATAGAATAAACTGTGTTACCAGGTGGGTCGTGGAGGGACCGCCGGTGGTTTAGCTTCGAGAGAATGTCTGGCTTCATTTATATTATTAATAGGGACAACTACGCGGTTGTTACTCTGGTTGGAATGTAGTGAAAAATTTCAATAGTTGACGTTCTGAAGTTCCAAGCAAGCCGAATAGGCCTCAGGGAGAGTCTTGGGGCGTTGGACAAGGAGCATTCTGGAAAGCTCCCCATTTAGCCCACGAATGAAGACGTCAGGCGCTCTATTTCTGTAAGTGTCCACAAGAACCCTTACAGTTTCGTCCGTGTAAGACTCGGTCTTTAATTTATTAATTATCAATGAGAATTGATGGTTTACTTTAGCATAAAACTCATCAATTCTAGAACCTCTCTGCTGCAGTTGATGCAGCTGATGTTCTAGGGTGCGGATATCACGCTTGTCCGCGTAATGCAATGAGAGACACTCCTTTATCTTTGGCCAATTGTTGTCAAAGATATTGTAAGAGACCAAGGCAGAATCTGTCGCACCACGCACTTTTTGACGAATGTGCTGCAATATGGCGCGGTAAAGGGGTTTCCCTTTCACTACAGCAAAATCCGAAAGGATTGTTTCCACGGAATGTACCCAGGACACGTAGTGTACCGGGCTTCCATCAAAAATCTGAAGTTCCTTTCCAGCGTCTTCATCTTCTCTAGCAGGGCATTGACGGCCCCGGTTAGGTTGGTCACATTGGTTTTGAGTTCCTCCATCTGTAAATAATCAAAAAATGTTGCGTGTCTAGATTATACTTACAAGAACACAAGGTTCATTATTTAGTAGTTCACTTAGATCTTTGAATTTCCCTCTTAGGCTTTTTTGCCCTTTTTTCCACTTAGGCCTTTTTGCCTTTTTTCTTTCTACACTTTTTGGCTCAAGGCCTCTTTTTCTTTAAGCTTTTTGTTGCTTATTTAAAAAAAAAAAATTTTGTATATTTAGGGTTTTCACTTTTTGGCTCAAGGCTCTTTTACACTTGGACTAAAGAATCCTTTTTTTGCTTTTTTCCACTTTTTCTTGCACACGACGCTCCGAGACCCTGCTCGGGCGCCAGTTACGGACGTTAGGTCCGTATAAGTCAAAAAAATAATTTAGTTGGGCCAACGCGCCCAATAGTTCTAACTACGAGTTACAAATCTACAACACAAATTTTGGAATC
>NW_016159019.1:92987-99781 GCF_001687245.7 Rhagoletis zephyria
TTGTCCTTTAGGTATCTCAGAAGTTTAACATTTCCAATAGTCAATTTGTGAACAAGATTCAGATTGACGGCGAGGCTTTTATTCTTTATAGTAGATAGTACAGGTGGGAGTATTTGAACGCCTGAGCTGCTCATGCTCCAGTAAGTTTTATCATCAATTCGAATAGTTTCGTTTCCCAGTTGAAGAATGTAGGAGCCGTTCAAGTAGTTGGGGGTTTCACCTGACCATACTGTGTCATTGACGTTGTCCAATAAGATCGTGTCCTCTTTGATGACTTCAATCGTTGAGTCGTTGCAGCTTACGTAGCGGCAACTGGTCTCGCCACCTTTGAGCAGTCGCGGCAGGCAATCTTCTTCGCGTAGTAGGTCCAATGCATCCTGCTTGCATACCATTGCGCTTGTCAGATGAATGCACTTATCCTTGACGCCATATGTTTGCTTCTTGTTGATTAGAACTTGGCTGTACCTTAAATCCAGCCGATGACCATTTTTTGTAATAGCTCGAGTGATAAGATTGTTGAATCTCGTTTGATCCACTTTTGGCATGGACAAAACGTAAAGTAGCAAGGTACCATTCGTGTAGATTGATGGTTCGCCATATTCGACGGCTTCGATGACGTTAGCGTATGGAAGGACTTCGATTTCGCTGATCAATTCGTTGATTTCCTCTTTGTTTAGCAGGTTGCTGGTAATCACTCCAGCCTTGGCCGTTTGACAGGCTTGAACAAACTCATTGACATCATCCTTCAAGATCATTACGTTGTGCAGGATTTCTTCTGATAGTTTCATAACGTGGTCATGCCCCAGGATGCCGTTTGTGACGGTTACCATGCCGTTGACCACCTGCAATAGCTCATGAGTTTTCTTAAATATTTCATTATTTACCCTGTACTGTTGGTTGTTGTTTAGTACTAGCGAATCCTGGGATCGAAGTACCTCATCCCAATCGGACGCGTCGGGAGAACCGGCAATCCATTTCCAAGCCGATCCTATCCAATTGATTGCACGCTTATTTCTTTTGTGTTTTGGACCTTTTAGCTCATTAAGTTGGATTTGAACCTTCTCTAAGTGATAGGCAAGGACATCCGTGATATCATTGGTTTCATTCAGCCTGGTGACTTCGGCTTCCAGACGACTTTCGATTTCTTCATAGCGGGCTAGGTTGATAACATGAATTATCTTGAAGTATCCGTCGACTATCCAGCCATACCCATCTCGTACAGTTACCACAGGCGAGTGCAGATCGAATAGGACGTATGCTTGTGCGGGCGCACAGAGGCAGAATCTAGGAGTCAAAGTACAAATATCCTTATAACTAATATACATAGTTAGTGAAAAATTTACATTTCAAAATTAATATTCCATGAACTAAAGCTATTTATCGGATTTTATTTCAAGAACAATACTTAATTAGGAAATTTACATGTCATCTAAATGCTATCCTACGGTTTTTCGAATCTTATCCTGAAGCTGAAGATTTAAATATGTAAATTTTATGTAACATTTCAGATGTTATGACTTGTGTCTAATTTAATTGTAATCTCTTTCCTAAATGCTAGTACTATAACTAGTGAGTGGAGTTCGGGTCGCTTCGGGTTTGACGGGGATGTATGAGGACTCGGAGTGGTGTTAAGTGGAATTTACTGACAATTAATTTTTTCAGTTATTATTAGTTTATTAGTTAGCATTAGTAAGTTAATAGGGTTTTGTTAGTATGACCAATTGGTTTACAGCTTCGGAAACTCTGGGCTTGTTTTTGCTATTAATTCTCATTTGGATAGTTTGGAGGAAGCTAACAAAAGGGACAGCACTTCCTAAAGTAAGATTGTCCATACTACAGACGGATCCTCAGGCACGAAGAAAGGAAGACACCTGTCCACGCTCGGATCTGCGGGACGCAGATCTTTAGAGGGGGAAGAGTTAACACTCCCCAGAGTTAACTCGCTGCGGCGCTCCCACTGTTGCCCACTACACGTGCCGCTAAGTCAGCACAATTACATTCTCACGGCGCACGGCAACCTAACACCCAAAGTCAAGGCCATGGTTAGTACCAGCGATTAATACGTATGCTACTGCATTACTCCAGACGCATCGTCAGCATAATACTATTTCGCATACTTGTGAAATAGCATCAACCCATAATGCAAGTGTGGGAACTAACGGACGAACTTATTCACAGACAACAATTATGCAACAGGTACGCTGCTGCTGGACATTGGCTATAAAGGGAAGTAGCGGACACAAAGCAGGCAGTCGAGTTCGGGACGGTAACGCTACGGTTTAGATTAAGAATTCTGATTGTAATTAAGTAAATAGAATAAACTGTGTTAGATTCCAAAATTTGTGTTGTAGATTTGTAACTCGTAGTTAGAACTATTGGGCGCGTTGGCCCAACTAAATTATTTTTTTGACTTATACGGACCTAACGTCCGTAACTTCCATATTAAATCTAGGAAATTATTTTGTGCTTATTTCTTTCAAAACGAAAAAATTTGTCATCTGATGACAAAATTAGGAATGACTGAATGTTTCTATCATTGTATAGGCTTACAAGTATGGAAAGCGCCATTTTGTTTGTTTACATTTAAAAAAAGCTAAGATTACCTGATTTTCAATTCTCTCATTCTCCGCACAGAGTAACATTCAAGTTTCAGAACGAAAAATTACACTGAAGATGGCACAACGCCGAAACCGGTTTGTCTCCAAACCAAATTTGACAAGGGATGACGGAAAATCGTTCCACATTACATCCCACTCCTACCCTGTCGGAAATACCAACAACAAAAATGAGAATTTCAGAAAAAAACTTTAAAATGTAAATTGGGAAATATTTTAGAAAAATGTGTTTTTATTCATTTGAATTGATTAAATTAGAAACTAAAATTGCATGCCAAGTCTTGCATTTCCAATAATAACGATAGATGTGTATGTTCCAGGCAATAATTAAATATATTTGTGAAACTTATCGTTTTTGCGCTAAAATACAACAATGTGTGTAAAATTCGTTGTCATTGTTTCTGTTTTGAATACTATATTCGTGCCTGCCGGTGAAAAAAATAGGTAAATTTGCATTTATTTTTAAGAAAACATATAAATTCAAATATATTTCTTTCCAGAGTGACATACGGAGCGCACCTGTGCACAAGGGTATATTAATTTTGTTCACATAACGCCAAAACGAATCGAGATAGATATAGACAAATGTATAAATAAATGCTCAGAATGAATAGATGAATCGATTAAGCCATGTCTGTCTGTCCGTCTGTCCATGTACACGATAACACAAGCAAAAATTGAGATATCTCAATGAAATTTGGTACGTAGGTTTCCGTTAATCCAAGGTAGGTTGGTATTGAAAATGGGCGAAATCGGACTTTAACCACGCCCACTTCCCATATAACGGTAATTTCCAGAAATACGAAAACTGCGATATTTTAGTAACTACTGAAGATANATACTAAATGGCCGAAAATTTAAAAAATCGGACAATAACCACGCCCAGATCCTATGTAACGGTAATTTAGAGAAATTCAAAATCTTCGATAAATCAGTAAATATTAAAGCTAATNCCACTCCTACCCTGTCGGAAATACCAACAACAAAAATGAGAATTTCAGAAAAAAACTTTAAAATGTAAATTGGGAAATATTTTAGAAAAATGTGTTTTTATTCATTTGAATTGATTAAATTAGAAACTAAAATTGCATGCCAAGTCTTGCATTTCCAATAATAACGATAGATGTGTATGTTCCAGGCAATAATTAAATATATTTGTGAAACTTATCGTTTTTGCGCTAAAATACAACAATGTGTGTAAAATTCGTTGTCATTGTTTCTGTTTTGAATACTATATTCGTGCCTGCCGGTGAAAAAAATAGGTAAATTTGCATTTATTTTTAAGAAAACATATAAATTCAAATATATTTCTTTCCAGAGTGACATANTGAATCGATTAAGCCATGTCTGTCTGTCCGTCTGTCCATGTACACGATAACACAAGCAAAAATTGAGATATCTCAATGAAATTTGGTACGTAGGTTTCCGTTAATCCAAGGTAGGTTGGTATTGAAAATGGGCGAAATCGGACTGTAACCACGCCCACTTCCCATATAACGGTAATTTCCAGAAATACGAAAACTACGATATTTTAGTAATTACTGAAGATAATTCACTCAAAATTGATATTTACAATAACTTTCAGACGAAAAATAAGAATATTATAAATTTTTGGAAAATGGGCGTAGCCACGCCCACTTATGGTTACATGTGTATATATTGGTAACCGCTGCACCAGTTTCTTCCAAACTTGGCACAGTTGTTGGCCTTGATACAGCATACTAAATGGCCGAAAATTTAAAAAATCGGACAATAACCACGCCCAGATCCTATGTAACGGTAATTTAGAGAAATTCAAAATCTTCGATAAATCAGTAAATATTAAAGCTAATTTATTCAAAATTGATGCTTGCAACAATTCTTTACCAAGAAATACGCTTATGGTAAAATTTTGGAAAATGGGCGTGGCATCGCCCAATTATGATCACATATATGTATATCGGTAACCGTTCTACCAATTTGTACCAAACCCAGCATTTTTATTGTGCTTACCACATAAAAGCAAAACGTTGAAAATTATTAAAATCGAACTAAAATTACGGCCGTTTTTCATATAACGGTAAATTTCAGAAATGCTTGAAACTTCAATATTTCGAAATTGAAGGACGCTAATTTACTCAAAATTGATACACCCCGNATCTAGCGGTAGCTTTCGGAAAGGTGAAAAAATATATATTTAATACTTGCGCCGGGTACTTAATGTTCGGCTCCACCCGAACTTAGACTTTCTTACTTGTTTAAATTCGTTTTGGTTCGACATTCTGCTATTTCATAATTCTTTCATTCTCACGTCATCCATCTTCCATTTCTTACCTTCCATTGCCGTTCGCGTTGTCGAACGTGCCTGTCAAACACTGCTGCCTTCATGCTTTTCAGTTTGGCAGGCACGTCCGCTGTTTGGCAGGCACGTCCGCTGTTAGAAAGAGAATAGACAAAGAGGGGCATAGGATTCCATACTTAAGAATGGAAAACAACAACAATAGTAAGTTTAATTTCATGAAGAATTTTATTGTGTTACCTTGTGGTTTTAAAGTGTAATTACAACTTTTTGAATTGTATTGACATACTGCCAAAATTTAACAATCAACAGCAAAAAGATTGTTAAGAATTGTGCTATGATTAATTAAAAAAAAAATGAAAATCGGCCACGAAATAAGGAATATAGAGCATCTTAAGGGTACATGCTCGCGTTTTATGGAATGCGGACCACTGTGCGGCGTGAGTTGTATGTGCATGAGAAATTTTTGACAGTAATTTGTCGCCGTGCGTGAATATTAGGTTGGCCAGTAAGTCAAATGAACACCTTTTCTGTGCAAAATTAAAAATAGCTTTGAAATCATATCATTTGAACCAAAAATCGTAAGTATTGCATTAATAGTAATAACTTTAGTAAATTAACCTACTCACGACCTAACTTTTTTTAACCCCTGCACGATCTACGATGAAAACTCATACATTAAGGGCCGGTTCTTCACTGTTCAGTTAACACAAATCGGGGGCAGTCAAAAACCAAGAACGATAGAATACAAGATTGCGCATTCCCGCAGAATGACATTTGTGGCAACGGGTAAATAAAGAATATGGCGAAGAACAATGAGTTGACAGTTGTGAATTTGCAGTGAGAAAACGTGTTTTCTTCACTATTCACCAATTTCTCAAGCCATCTTTGAATATAGCAAATTAAGCACAACGTTAGCCAAAAATATACAACCACTCTTGAAATGTGTTCAAAATAATAGGTCTTATTAATTAACTATTTAGAATTTTTGTGTTTGTATTGCAGGTGCCGAAAAAGTCTTGTCGCAGCGCATGTTTTCCTGCAGAAAGTGGTCGATGCTTGCTTACCTCCGATTTTAATTTGTAATTTGTGGCATTTCAACGTTTTCAACTTAACATGTCGTGTTTAAAAGTGGTCCGTAAAGTGCTTCATGCATGTTACGCTGGTGTCTAAATTGTATGGCTTCTCCTGCCGGCAGAACTCTACCCACTTTCTGGCCAAGGCGTCATCGCGGAGAAACAAAAAAACTGCATTTGGGGACTTTACCCCTACGGCTGCTGCAATTCAACACACGACACGAAATTTTTATAAAGTTTTTATTACAAATAAAACGTTTTTTACTTCAGAACACACAAATTACTTCGATTTTTCACTTGAAAGTACACAATACGTTTACAATATGTCTGGGAAGTTGGCATACGGTATGACGCAAAACGAAAAAAAAAAAAGTTGTTCTGAGTAGCCTTCCAATAGTTCTAGAGTTCTTGAAAAGGGGAAAAAAAGTTCTGGATATTTTCACAAAAAAAAATTGATTTGAAAATTGGGTATGCCAGATTCACGCAGCATACGACATGTGGCAAAAAGGCAAATAAAAAGTTGTTCTGCAAAATTACGCCAAAAAAACACTATTTTCGAAAAAGTCGAAAATGTTAAAATTTTGAAAAAAATAAAAATTTAACCTGTTCTGAGTAGCTTTTCAATAGTTCTAGAGTTCCTGAGAAGGAGAAAGAAAGTTCTGCAAAATTACGCCGAAAAAAACACTTTTNGTTTTTATTACAAATAAAACGTTTTTTACTTCAGAACACACAAATTACTTCGATTTTTCACTTGAAAGTACACAATACGTTTACAATATGTCTGGGAAGTTGGCATACGGTATGACGCAAAACGAAAAAAAAAAA
>NW_016159020.1:0-33196 GCF_001687245.7 Rhagoletis zephyria
CGCGGATCCCCGGTAAACTGTGAGGGAACGGTGACTCGAAGGCTGCGAACGCGATCTTAAACGTGCGATGAATTAGGTAAGGACCGTCGTCTTACCCACGCTCAGCCCGCGGGTCTCTACATCTGGGTAGTGTCCCTATTCAGTCGTAGTGTTGAGCCGTATCTTTCTCACCGTCCGTCTGTCGGTGTAACAAAATTTGGTATACGGTTGCCCTTTATCCAGGTAGGTTGGTATTGAAAATGGGCTAAATCAAACAATAACCACCCACCGCCCATATAACGGTATTTTCGGAAAATGCAAGAACTGCGATATTTTCGTAAATAGTGTCGGCTATCACAGAATCCATCGAAGCCCGATTTTTCGTGATAACTACGAAAATGCGATCACATCCAATGACATCATTCTCGTAAATTTCACGCAAAATTGGACTACGATGGATTCCGTGATAGCCGTGAGTGGGTCTGATTTGTTGAAAGTTGGAATGTGAAGTTAAATTTTGGCAACGCATAAAATACGACAGTTCCGAAATTTTTAGAAAATAAAAGGCCGTGGCACCGCCCACTAATGGCTACGTAAGTTTATTTCGATAAATGCTTTATCGATTTGGTAAACTTCATTCAATTATTTCATTAAGTCAAATTCGCCCGGACTTGATTTTTTTTATTTGTTATATCAGGTATGTATATACAAAGGAGATGATTAAAATTATATAATAAAAAATCTTGTCAAAAGTTGTTATAAGCACTGTACATCTATGTATAAAACAAATTAATATTTCTTAGGTTAAGGCCTATTTATTATACCCGCCGCAAGTATTGCTAACTCATTTCCTAGAGGTTGCTGAAGAAGTGACTACACTCCACCCACAGAGTCTACAACCATCTCAGGCAGGTAAAGCTACCAGTCTTGAACTACAGAGAATACAACCAATTTGCTTTCAAGCTCAAATAGTTCGTTTTTTTGTACCTTTTCTCCATGCTAGAAACTGGTATTTTTAACATGGCGATGTCCTGCGAACTATCAAGCACCATTGCAATAGAAATACTACAGATATTTTCATGCCTTTTCATCAGCAGTTAAAAAAAAAAATAAAAATTATTTTGCTCGCGGTGCTGTAACAGTGGCACTGGCCGACAGATCATCGGAAGGCATCCTTAAATCACGTGATACCTTTTTTCAGCTTGAATGAATGATGAGTAACGCCAAATGCCAGTATTTACATATAAGTTTAAAAAACTTTCAGGTTTTGTTTTACTTCTTTCGATAAANCGGCAAACAACTATTTACCACTTGTCTACTTTAACATAAACTTTACCAAAACGCTTTCAAGCCTCTATTTAACTTCAATCATTTCATCATCTCAGAATATATTTCAATTCGAATCCACGCAGCTGAAATTTTTATCTGGTGGATGATTATGTTCTTCATTGCGCACCGAAAACTCCTCCTCGTTGGCATCGGTTATAAGGCGAGCTTTACAGTTGCGACTTCGCTGCTTTGCGCAAATCCAGTATTTACGTGACTTCACTTTTTTCGCACAAATATACGAATAGCCATTGCAAATCATTTTACGTGCACCTCGTTGTCCCAAAACATAGCGAATGGTGGTAAAACCACAACTTTCATTGGCTTCTGTAAAGATATAAACTAAAAAATGGAAGTTTAAATTAAGTGATAATCAATTAATAAGAAGGTGGAAAATATTTTAGTAAAAACTGCTTTAAACTACATAAATGCACCTTAAAAATCAAGTAATAAAAGAGCAAAATCGAGCCAAGTACACGATGGCTTAAGCAAAAATGGGTTGGTATGAATTTATTCGAATTTTAAAGTTAATTTTTCATGATTTATTCTTTCTCTTTTCCATAATTTATACTAAACTATCTTCCTTTCGGTATTTTCGCGCATTTTGTTGTTTTGGCTGTTTATGTTGTAACAGCATAAATAAAATATATGTAAATCTGGGTGGTTCCGGTTACTACCTAGACCCGACTGTCGTACTGTTTTGGCTCCTATGGTTCGATTAGTGGTGTGTGATTGTGATTTTGATTTTTTATTATCAATTCGCCAGTCTGTGAACAGGTGATGATGCGCGCATGACAACGATTATCGCGATTCTTTGCACAAAGCCAATACGTTTTTGGGCCATTGCTGTTATTTCGAAAATACGCATGACCGTCGAATAATAATTTCGGTTTGCCTTTTCTGCCATGGGCGATCATTAATCCATATTTCTTGGCTAAAGACTCCAATTCTGAAAAATTTATTGAAAAAAATAATTAAATACATGTGTTAGTAAAAGTTTCGACATAATAGTTTCGAATGTAAGGGCCGCTAGCTTATCTATTTGTAAAGTATAGTTAAATCATTAGTTAAAAAAAGTTTTAAAGAATTATTTGTAGTTATGTTGTGACTAACGATTTAACTTAACTTTAAAATAGATAAGTTTTACGGCCCTATGTTGTTTATATTTTTTCTTAGTTTTACCTTAAATTTTTTAACGTACGTATAACAAAAGTCAAAAAAATTGCATAATCAATAAAATGTTAATTAGCATTATTAAGCACAGCACAGAGGTATTTTAATTCATTTCTTCAGTTCATTTTATTTATGTATATTTAAGAATTTTACTACCATACATAAATGTATTTGAATGTCATAGACATGTACTTAACTGTTATCGTAAATAAGAAACAATTAATTTATCAAAAGATCGAAGCGTCAAATGCATTTAAAAGCACTCTTTCTTGTCGCAGGCGTATTCTGTTGTAGTCCCCGTATTTTAGATATTTTATCATCAACTCACCAGTCAGCGGTCGGCAATAATCGACGCAGGCGAATTNCATTCATTTCTTCAGTTCATTTTATTTATGTATATTTAAGATTTTTACTACCATACATAAATGTATTTGAATGTCATAGACATGTACTTAACTGTTATCGTAAATAAGAAACAATTAATTTATCAAAAGATCGAAGCGTCAAATGCATTTAAAAGCACTCTTTCTTGTCGCAGGCGTATTCTGTTGTAGTCCCCGTATTTTAGATATTTTATCATCAACTCACCAGTCAGCGGTCGGCAATAATCGACGCAGGCGAATTTTTTGTTGTGTTAGCTTAAAATAATTAACTGTTTTTGTAATTTCGTTGTTTTGGCTGTTGTTGTTGTTGTTGCTGGAGTGACAGTCCTTGGCCAGATATAAATCTGGGTCGTTCCGATTACTACGTAGACCGTCTTATTGTTTTGGCTCCTATAGTTCGATTAGTGGTGTGTGATTGTGATTTTGATTTTTTATAATCAATTCACCAGTCTGTGAACAGGTGATGATGCGCGCATGACAACGATTATCGCGATTCTTTGCACAAAGCCAATACGTTTTTGGGCCATTGCTGTTATTTTGAAAATATGCATGACCGTCGAATAATAATTTCAGTTTGCCTCTACTGCCATAAGTGATCATTAATCCATATTTCTTGGCTAACCACTCCAAATCTGAAAAATTTATTAAAAAAAAAAAATACATATGTTAGTAAAAGTTTTCAAAATGTCGACATAATTGTTTTCAATGTAAGGGCCGCTAACTTATCTATTTTAAAGTATAGTTAAATCATTGGTTAAAAAAATATTCCAAAGAATTTTCTGTAGTTAAGTTGGAACTAACGATGTAACTTTACTTTAAAATAGATAAGTTTTACGGCCCTATGTTGTTTACTTTTTTTCTTAGTTTTACCTTAAATTTTTTAACGTTAAAGTCAAAAAAATTGCATAATCAATAAAATGTTAATTAGCATTATTAAGCACAGCAAAGAGGTATTTTAATTCATTTCTTCAGTACATTTTATTTATGTATATTTAAGATTTTTACTACCATACATAAATGTATTTGAATGTCATAGACATGTACTTAACTGTTATCGTAAATAAAAAACAATTAATTTATCAAAAGAACGAAGCGCCAAAGCACTCTTTCTTGTCGCAGGCGTATTCTGTTGTAGTCTCCGTATTTTAGATATTTTATCATCAACTCACCAGTCAGCGGTCGGCAATAATCGACGCAGGCGAATTTTTTGTTGTGTTAGCTTAAAATAATTAACTGTTTTTGTAATTTCGTTGTTTTGGCTGTTGTTGTTGTTGTTGCTGGAGTGACAGTCCTTGGCCAGATATAAATCTGGGTCGTTCCGATTACTACGTAGACCCGACTGTCGTATTGTCTTGGCTCCTATAGTTCGATTAGTGGTGTGTGATTGTGATTTTGATTTTTTATAATCAATTCACCAGTCTGTGAACAGGTGATGATGCGCGCATGACAACGATTATCGCGATTCTTTGCACAAAGCCAATACGTTTTTGGGCCATTGCTGTTATTTTGAAAATATGCATGACCGTCGAATAATAATTTCAGTTTGCCTCTACTGCCATAAGTGATCATTAATCCATATTTCTTGGCTAACCACTCCAAATCTGAAAAATTTATTAAAAAAAAAAAATACATATGTTAGTAAAAGTTTTCAAAATGTCGACATAATTGTTTTCAATGTAAGGGCCGCTAACTTATCTATTTTAAAGTATAGTTAAATCATTGGTTAAAAAAATATTCCAAAGAATTTTCTGTAGTTAAGTTGGAACTAACGATGTAACTTTACTTTAAAATAGATAAGTTAACAGCCCTAAGTTATTTATATTTATTTTTAGTTTTACCTTTAATTTTTTACCATAAATATAAAAAAGTCAAAAAATTTCATAATCGATTAAGTGTTAATTAGCATTAGCAGCGGTATTTCAATAAATTTCTTCAGTACATTTTATTTATGTATATTTAAGGATTTTATTACGATACATAAATGAATTTGAATGCCATAGATATGCACTTAATTGTTATCGTAAATAAGAAATAATTAATTTATCAAAAGAACAAAGCACCAAATGCATTTTTAATCACTCTTTCTTGTCGCAGGCATATTCTGTTGCAATCGCCGTATATTAGATATTTTATCATCAACTCGCCAGTCAGCGGTTGGCGATAATGGACGCAGAAGCTTAAAATAAATAACTGCTCAGAATCTTTTAAATATCTCAATAATGTAATATAGGTTAGTTAATCCCTCGCGCAAAATAGTTTAGTTTACACATAGTACAGAACACGGCTACACAAAATAGTGTTTTGAACTGGGCACGCGACATCTGTATTTGATTTTCAAGTGCTCAATTTAATCTAATATCAAAAAAAAACCGTGAACATCCCATAAATATGCTACTAAAATGAGGTTAGACTTGAACCAAGACCCTTTGTTTCAATGCTGACCGCGGATTAGGATTCAGCTCATCAAAATTCATAGGAATGCATATGCCGCAGCCCCGGATCAAGACGTTTCTCTTTTGTGCGCCCGTATATTCTTTGAGAAAGACGTGTGGTTTTAGGTGCTGGAAGATTTTGTTAAAATATTTATTCAACCTTATGGGTTTCATTTTCCTCGAACCGGTTCACTTTTCACTTTTGATTTTCATGGTTTTTACTATGGGCGGATGACAAATTTTCGGGCGATTTTTTTTTTCAGGCGAAACCCAGGATAAGGCAGATTGTTTACATCCATTTTCGTAGCTTCGTTTTTTAAACACCATTTAAAAAATTTGGTTTTTGTTTATTGGCATTTGAATTTTAAATTGTGAATTATTTTTAGCAAGCTCGAGGCTAGGCAATTTAATAAAAGACAAAACTTCGTTCTATTGATATTTTAGCTGTCAAATTAATAAAACGAAGCTTGAGTCTTATTTAATCGATGGGCCGCAAGCCTGTTAAAAATGTTTCCCTATTTAAAACCAACAATTTTATATCGTAGCTTGAACAATAAGAAAAAAAGTTATATTATCTGCTTATACATGGTAACATGACATTAAGTAGGCCTAAGCGCCAATTAGAATAGATACACCTATTGCATCTATCAAACATTCAATTATCAGTTTCAAATATAATCATGTGAATGTTCCCCATTACGTAAGACATATCGTTCAACACCGTTTACGAGACGCGTAGTGGCGCGCGCTTTACATTTAGCACTCTTATAGCGAGCACAACGCCAATTGGTGGTCTGTTTTAGCTTGCGGTCAATCACAAATTCGTATGAGTTGATGATTAGCTTCTTGCGTTTCTTCTTCGTTCTGCCGAATGATGCCATCGGTGAATACAAATCAGCACGTTTCTTTTTGCCTGTAAAAAAGTGTAAGATGCAATTAGTGGGTGTAGAAGAATAATTATATTCATAATTGGCAAACATTAAGCCAAGATTTTCGAACTAAATAAAAACTCAAGTTATCGTTATTTCGATTTTAATTAATGTATGTTATTGTAAACCAAAATACATACACTTGCACATATGTGTACATAAACTTATGTCGCTATTCATACTTTAATACTATGATACGATTTCGAGTTAGATCTATGTATATAAATAGTCTACAACAAATTGTATATTTGAGTGTTTTAAAAGCTATAGCTTTTAAATTGTTTACACATTTTGTTACATCTTACATTTTAGCGTTTTTTTTTTAATTCTTCATTTTTTGTGTATATGCTGTTTTTATAACATAAAATAAATGTATAAATACTATATATGTATTTTGTCAAATGCAAAAAATAAAGTGCTTATGAGCCTGAATATTTTTACATCAAAGCTGAATAGATGGATTCTGGGGTAGCCCCAAATAACTCTTAAATAGTGAATTTGTCATTTCTTGGTAATTTAGTTGTTTACATCTAGTTTGCTAAAGTATTTTTATCCAACACGAAGTAGTTCGTGAGCTGAACCATGCTGTTAATAATTCTTATATGTATCTTCAAACGTAGCATTTCTATTGAAAAGAAGGTATGTGGCAGACAGGGAAACTTAAAAGGGACATACGGCTCGGAAATAAGTTTTCAAGAAAAACTCCTTTAGAGCATTGTCGGGAACTTTTGACTTTCCTGTTCAAGCGTGAATATGTTGTCTTTCGCCGCCAACTTCGCTGCCATCACACGTTCACTTTATATGCTACTTCGTATTGCGTTTGCGTTCGGCAAAGGTAATCAAAGCAAATGCTGCTAAGCAAGATTGCACAGCAGCACCCTTCGCACGCTCATCACTGCTTAAAAGTTAAAAAGATAACTTGATTAGTACGTTTTCAATCAATCAATCTTTGAAGTAAATTTGTAGAAAGACTAATGCAGCTAGTTGTTGCACTGAGATCAGCATAGCATCTTCTATAAAAATCGCTAAATACGTAAAAATCATTTTTTTCGACCGTAGGTCCCTTTTAGATTTTCCCATAGCATGTATCGAAAAAAATATATATTTTTTCAACGTAAGAGATTATCAATTAAAAATTGTCTTTAAAAACACTGAACTTAATATAAGGTTAATTGAAATCTTGTTTCAATTTGAGAAAATGATAAAAAAATAATCAGTAATTTCGTAGCCGAATTTCATTTCAAACCAATTTTTTTAGTGTAAATATATATATTGCTCAACTACTTGAATGGTGTCATAACCCAAAAAACAAAAAACTCGAGAAAAACGGCTTTAAAGTTTTGAATTTACATTTTCAGGCAGGTTCTGCAAATCACTTCCGAGGGAATTTGAACCACAGTAACTAATTTTTTTCCGTAGCTTGCGAATTTTTTATGCGCATAATTAATTTTCGCACTTTAAGAGAATTTGTTGTTTCAATATACGCACTCGTGATTTCTTTTCCATCAATTCGACTGGGCTATGATTATGAGGACTCTTGTGCTCGATACGTCCCTCCACCGTGTGTACGCGCCCATGACACTTATGTCGCGTAGTATACTGTGTACACCGCCAATACACCTTGTTGCGTATTCTCTTCTCGTGCACATAATGAAAACCTTCGTGAACTAACAGTATACGACCTTTTTGGCTGCGTTTGTACTGAATCTTTGAGGCATCATCAGTGTCATTATCGCCACCAACATCGACAGACTTGTTATGAGCAACTGTAATTAGAAATTATAGTATTAATTAGTAAGATAAGTAAATTAAACGCATGCAAAAAGGCACTTATTAAAATATGGTCATATCGCTTATTTGCCAGAAGGCTGTTTAACTCATTAAGTGGCATTTTTCCGGACGCGTGTTTATAGTTTTCAACTGGCGCTGGATTCTGTAACTGTGAGTTTTCAAGTGTATACTGAAAACTGTGTACACTTACTCATTTTGCGAATCAGCAAGTGTGAGAATGAGTTTTGACGGTCAAAATTGTGTGCACTTCTCTTTCAAAAAACTTACTGAATTTTATTCGGCGAGTTTTTGGTTGTAACTATTACACTCGGTGTGCACTACATTTTCTCAGTTACAGAATCCAGCCCCTGGAGTGACAGTCCTTGGCCAGATGTAAATCTGGGTAGTTCCGGTCACGAAGACCCGGCTGTCGTGGGAACGGAATACATATTATCTTCTTACCCGGTAACTAAACAATATCTAACAGTGAACTTTTTACACTACATATATGAAGCGTGATATAACGAGTATGTTCGTTTTTTTTTTTAGAGTTATGACGATCTTTTAGTAAATCTGCGATATGTATATGGGTCCACTAGATATTATTTGTTTTTATTTTGACAACTTCAACTAACATTTTTTTTTTTCTAAAAAATGGGCTTTTTCAAAATTTACATAAAAATATAAAATAAAAAAATAAAAAAATAAAAATGCTAAGGAAATCTGAAAATTTTCAGTTTTTTAAATTTGTGTCTCAGCTCTTCTTGCCTTTTTACGTCGGTTATATTAAATTGGGATGTAACTATAAAATAATGATGCGCCTAAAAGATGCAGCGGTTTCCATTCTCAAGTTACATACCTGATGACAGCACGAATGGGAATTATAAAAGCGAGTTTTTTAAACTATAATTTTTTTCGTTAACATTGCTGCTACAATTATGGCCGACTTTTTCCGTAGCTTGCGAATTTTTTATGAACCTAAATCATTCTCGCACTTTACGAGAATTTCTTGTTTCTTGTTTTTGTTGATTTCTTTTCCATCA
The DNA here is from genome assembly GCF_001687245.7 of Rhagoletis zephyria. Taxonomy (NCBI): domain Eukaryota; kingdom Metazoa; phylum Arthropoda; class Insecta; order Diptera; family Tephritidae; genus Rhagoletis; species Rhagoletis zephyria. The sequence goes on from NW_016159020.1 coordinate 9,036, forward strand.
ATTCGACTGGGCTATGGTTATGAGGATTCTTGTGCTTGATACGTCCCTCCACCGTGTGTACACGCCCATAACACTTATGTCGTGTAGTATACTGTGTACAACGCCAATACATCTTGTTGTGTATTCTCTTCTCATGCACATAATGAAAACCTTCGTGAACTAACAGTATACGACCCTTTTGGCTGGGTTTGTATTGAATGTCTGGGGCATCATCATTATCACTATCACCACCAGCATCGACAGACTTGTTATGAGCAACTGCAATTAGAAATCAGAGTATTGATTAGTAAGATAAGTAAAATGAGCGCATGCAAAAAGGCACTCATTACGGAAACTAAGNCTGAATGTCTGGGGCATCATCATTATCACTATCACCACCAGCATCGACATACTTGTTATGAGCAGCTGTAATTAGAAATCAGAGTATTGATTAGTATTAGATAAGTAAAATGAGCGCATGCAAAAAGGCACTCATTACGGAAACTAAGCGCTTCCCGTTTTCTTTACAATTTCCAACCACACAAAAGCGCCGTTTTTTAATTTGCATTTCAAATATATTCTACAATACAAATACTTAACATCAAATAAAACAGAAACAATGTACACTGAACTAAGTTTCAATCGATTGATGTTTTTATACATATTTTGTATGTTTGTCTGTCTGTCTTTACAGCCGATGATGCCTCTATTGTTGGCTTTTCTACTGATTTTGCTATTGTAGTGTTGGCGCCTGTCTCCTGCTTAAAATTTCGATCTTGACATTTCCTCCCACTTCCACTTCGTGGTCATCGTCATGTTTCAATGTTCTCACATTATAAAATTCGTCTTGCTGGTCTTGACTATGATGCTGATGTTGGTGTTGCGCTTGTTTACTCGAGCCGTATTTGTTTCGCTTCAGTTCGGCATGTATGTGCTGTGCCTTATTGATGATAAATTTTGGCGGACTACCTTTTAGCATTGTGATGCGTGCGGGGCACTTGATCTTCTTAGTGGCCATCGAACTGCAGCGCCATAAAATCTTTTTCTTATTTTCGCTCATTATGAGGAAACGCACGCCATTAGCCATTATGGCGGGTCTGCCACGGAGCGATTGAGTGAAGAAGACAAGCACGTCTTCGGGGTTCGGCACCACATCGTTGGCAAGTACAACTGCAATGCATTACGTCCACGTGCAGAAGAAGGGCCGCATGAAAATAGAGAGTGAAAAGTTTATGTTAGTGTTATTGGTTATACAATTTACAATATGTAACAAGTAAACCAGAGAAGTTTAAAAATTATTAAAGTTGTTTATAAATTTATTTATTTATGCTAAACTATGTCAATGCCCCACCCCCCCCACTAGCAACGAGAACAGAATTTATTTCACAATTTTACATAAACTTTAATCGCATAGTAATCGTTTTTGTTTTTTTTTTATCTTTATATAGTAAACATATCCTGATCATTGTCGATCTCCAATGTTATATTTGTTTTAGAACTCATTGTCGCCATTGCGGCTGAATGCGTTGATGTTGGTGGTAGCATACTTTGCTGCTTCTTACTGCTTTTTACATGACAGTGCTTATGTATTTGTCGANTTTTTGTATTTATATAGTAAACATATCCTGATCATTGTCGATCTCCAATGTTATATTTGTTTTAGAACTCATTGTCGCCATTGCGGCTGAATGTGTTGATGTTGGTGGTAGCATATTTTGCTGCTTCTTACTGCTTTTTACATGACAGTGCTTATGTATTTGTCGAAAATCACTGGTATCATATTTGTTCATACAAATCAAAACTGGACAACGGATGCGCCTGAAAATGAAGTAAAATAGTATTAAATAGTTGAAAATCTATAATGATAATATAGCCTTCATCACGACTCACCTGTAGTACCAGTGGCAACGCCAAAATAGATTCGTACGGTTCTCGTTGTTGCGAAAGTACTTGAGTCCGTCCAGCCAGAGCAGTTGGCCGCCCCGTTTCGAAATGGAAAACTGAATCTTTGGTTGTGCCTGCGTTATTTGGCAGCCTTGGGTTTTATGGAGAGCAAAATAAAGAAAATTTCGTAGAATGGTATGAGTAGAAATTTTTCTATTTGTATTTAACTTATAAGTACATTATAAAGGTAAACCTGTAGGTCAACAAAATTTATTGGTAACTCATTTTCTTCTAGGTAATTAATATTGTAATAATGTTTTACTTTTCAATTTAGAACAGGTACAATTTTTTTTTTTCGTTTAAAACCTAAATATATACGCGTGATCTTATATACATNGGGTAATTAATATTGTAATAATGTTTTACTTTTCAAGATAGAACAGGTACAATTTTTTTTTTCGTTTAAAACCTAAATATATACGCGTGATCTTATATACATATATACATATATATTATCAGAAGTAACACTAAAGCACACTGAAATTAAACAATTCGATTCCGGTATCTACAGAATGTTGCAACAGCAAGGTCTTGGCCTCATATAAATTCGGGTACTTGTGTTGCACCGTGTGCCGAAAATGAGTACAGTTTGTAGTTGTATTAGCAGCGGAAGGTTTCTTAAGGGCCAGATGCCATCTTCATCATCCGACTTGGAAAGTTTGAAGCAGTGCTCCGTCGATACAAATTTCGGCCTGTAAAATACGATTAAGGTAGCCCTTTTATCCGCAAGTTCTTTTTGACTTGGTAATTTTTTTTCTAGCTTGGTGCTTATTTCAAGTGAAGATCGATCATTACCTACAGGGTAGTTTACCGTCGGGATTTTGGGACCGACAACGACGTGTTGCCAAAGGTGAGTGCTAAGTAGTATTTTCGCGGTGTCAAGTTGGAGGGATTCCACCCGGATTAGTATGTCAAATATAGCCATGCATTCTGCGAATCCATCCGCCTCTTATGGGAGCCCAATACGAACCATGGCGATTCTCTCTGCGGGTATGTTTGTTATATATCTTTATGTTGTAACACATCGTTATAAAACTTGCTGAGACATATGTATGTGGTTTGATGGCCGATTTTCCAAGGTGAACGTTTTTCATTTTTTTCTTCGTTTTTTTAAATGCTTGTGCCAATTGGCTAGTAAAAATAAACATTGATTTCNGTCTACAGAATGTTGCAACAGCAAGGTCTTGGCCTCATTTAAATCTGGGTACTTGTGTTGCACCGTGTGCCGAAAATGAGTACAGTTTGTAGTTGTATTAGCAATGGAAGGATTCTCAAGGGCCAGATGCCATCTTCATCATCCGACTTGGAAAGTCTGATTCCTAAGAACGGTGCTCCGTCGATACAAATTTCTGGATGTATAAACTGTGTTACGGCCAATCGGCCTGTAAATTACGATTAAGGTAGCCCTTTTATCCGCACCCCAAGTTCTTTTTGACTTGGTATTTTTTTTCTAGCTTGGTGCTTACTTCAAGTGAAGATCGATCATTACCTACAGGGTAGTTTACCGTCGGGATTTTGGGACCGACGACGACGTGTTGCCAAAGGTGAGTGCTAAGTAGTATTTTCGCGGTGTCAAGTTGGAGAGGGATTCCACCCGAATCAGTCTGTCAAATATAGCCATGCATTCTGCGAATCCATCCGCCTCTTATGGGAGCCCAATACGAACCATGGCGATTCTCTCTGCCGTTTATGTTTGTTATATATCTTTATGTTGTAACATATCGTTTTAAAACTTGCTGAGACATATGTATGTGGTTTGATGGCCGATTTTCCAAGGTGAACCTTTTTCATTTTTTTCTTCCTTTTTTTAAATGCTTGTGCCAATTGGCTAGTAAAAATAAACATTGATTTCGTAGCCACATGGAATTTTTGAATGACGCAAGCATTTTTTCCTTGAAATTCAGCATTACGCCTTCACGCAACATTTTTTCCTTGGATAATTCTTGGTAGTAAAAATAATTTTCTATAAACCTGAAATATATAACTAATTTGGAACTTTCGTAAACAAAATTATACAGCCACTACATTAACTACCATACATATTCGATCACTGTTACAACAACAACGCCACTATTAAACACACTTATTAGAATGATTTACGAATTATTTTTTCTTTGCCTCGTTTTTTTTTTTTGTCAAAATTCAATTTTCTGCAGGTAATACTCTTCTTATATGTATAAACATATGTATTAAATATTACTAATTTAACAGTTCCATATTTAAATATAAATTTTATAAGGTGTTAATATTTTGGTATGGCGGTATTTCCAATCCTCAGTTCACATTAAAAATGTCTTTTTTGTAATGTTGCCCACGTTTCGGTATTTTGTAGAGATATACTTCTAAACCTTAATATCAACAAGGTCTTCGTGCAACGATTCTATAGGACTATCGTCCAGTAATGCGCAGTCTTTAGAGAGAAAAGGTTTGATTTCGATATCATTGCTTGTCACATGCTTATGCTGGTGGCACAAACGCAGATTCAGCGTCGTCTCATCGTAAATTGCAATGGCAGGGCATTTCTCTTTATAATAGTTGCTGCATTTCCAATACTGACGAGATCCACGCTTTTTGTTGCGAAAGAATCGAAAGCCATTGATGACCAACAATTTGCCACCATTCTTTTTCGAATCAATGAAATCGATTTGAAAACCTGAAAGTAGAAATTGGAAAGAGTTAGAGAAAATTCAGAAATACGTAAAAATATATAAAATGCAGGTAGATAGATATCGGCAGTATGAAGTTAATGCAAATGGAATCCCTTCAAACTGTTACGAAAGCAATAAATAAAAATAAAGTGAAAATTAATAAATCTCCGCCAGGCACTGAAATTGCAAATTAAAACTGTTACTATTTACAAATGCTACATGGAAAAGGTGTAAGGACTATTNTAAATACGTAAAATGCAGGTAGATAGATATCGGCAGTATGAAGTTAATGCAAATGGAATCTCTTCAAACTGTTACGAAAGCAATAAATAAAAATAAAGTGAAAATTAATAAATCTCCGCCAGGTACTGAAATTACAAAAAAAAACTGTTACTATTTACAAATGCTACATGGAAAAGGTGTAAGGACTATTTTAATTAACACAACGGTACACATTCACTGAAATTCGTTTTTTTTCGCTTTCGCACTAGCATATTTATAAATCAAAAACGTCTGTTAAGTGCACAGTTTTTATTATAGTGTCTGAAGGCTTATTTGCCAGGGTCTTTTAAATTGTAATATCTTAAAAAAAAATATTATTGCATTAATTGGCAAGGATTTGTAACCCAGCAACTNATGAAGGCTTATTTGCCAGGGTCTTTCAAATTGTAATATCTTAAAAAAAAAAAAATATTATTGCATTAATTGGCAAGGATTTGTAACCCAGCAACTACTATTAAATATATCTAAGCTTAGAATCTAAAAAGTTGACTTCATTTGCACTGAATATTCCACATTACGCGTGCGACATGTTTCCTTCTTTTCTCTATATTTATTCCTCCTTCACGATCGAATGGTTGTGTACGCCCTTTATGACGCAACACGTGGGCGCAGCAAAACTGGTAATTGCACGCGCCTTGCAATGACTATGCCACTTTGTGCACTTCCAGTACACCCTCATGCCATAAATGTTGTTTTTGATGAAACGATGACCGCCATAGGATAACAACTTATTTCCTCTTGAAGTTGTGCTATACTTGATGGCGCCCCAATCGTCCATGGTGCGATTTTCCAGAAAAGGGGGTTTACGCTTTGACAAGCCGGACTTAACTTTAACAAGCTTTTCATCAGTGCCCACACATTTTGAATCGTGCAAAGGATTTAACATTGGCAGAAAACTCTCATCGCTGCAGGGCATATCAAATTTAGTATTCGTTATAGTATATTGGAAACTTCGCATCGAGCCTGAAATGAAAATAGTGAAAAAAGAAAGAGACAATGGCTGTTACAGAGCAGGCAAAACAAAAAAACATTAAAAAACATTTAATGGCAAATACGTTTGGATTGACTATACCAATTACACAAGGATGTGTAACATTTAAAAAGCATATTAAGTGTATTATTTTATTGAAATAATTGTATATGTACATGTTCTTCGTTCACTCTCATGCAGATGTGTAGGTGCTCATAAAAATTCGAATGGTATGAACCACTCCTAACTTCACTGAGACATCAGTTTTTTTATCAAGTGTTCGGTACGCCGAACTCCAGTCTCGTAACGTGGATATTTGCGGGTGTGATTGTGCTCGAAGGAACGGTGAAGTATACGCTCCGTGCCATGCTTGTCACGCGCTGTGACAACTCTCGCCCGACACCAGGTCACATCCTGCAAGCAAGCAAGAAACGCAAACTATCAAAGAAGCATTAACTAGAAGAAAATTTGATAAGTAATTGCCTTTTTCGAACAAATCCAATAGGTGCGCGTGCTCGATTTGCGATTCTTCACAAATTTCTGATTGCCACACATGAGCACAGTGCAACCGCGCTGGCCAGTGGTGAAAGTAGCGATTTCTGCAAAAAATTTAGTAATGATAAAATGTGATCAGTAAACGCTTGTCGCCGCCAAATGAACAAATGCAAATGAGGTGCTCAATGTAAATCACACACCCTGCGGCAAATTAAAAAAAAAAAAAAACTTTAAACAAATATATAAACTTTTTTTACACTAGTCTAGTATATATTTTTTTTACTATCGCCTAAAACTTTATAATCGATTATTTTAAAATTCATCAGGTAGGAGTTGTAGCTCGCCAAATTCTGCGCTCTTCGCCGCTTTTTAATTGTAATTGCTCATATTTGATTGGATCTTCAAAGTTTAAAATTGCTTGCACTGCTTGCTCTAAGGATTTTTTGCGCTTCTTGCGCGCAACTTTTTGCGCATGGTTATGTCGGCACGATTCTAAGACAATTTTTTGCACACCATCGATAACATTGGTGACTACACGCGCATTACACTTTGTGCTGCCCTATGAGGATTATAAAAGAGAAAAAACATGAGTTTAAAGCTTATGAGAATAAAGCGTTACTTGAATTATTCAGAGTATCGGCTCACCTTTTTGGCGCATATCCAATAAGTCTTCAAGCCGCTACGTCGATTTCGTACGTAATTATATCCCTTAAATACCAGCAATGTACAGCCGCGTTGTCCCATTGTAAACGAGAGCAAATTTTCACGCACATCCATGTCCTCTAGTTGCTCTGGAAAATATTAAAAAATTAAATTGTTTTGTTTTAAAAGGAGCCTGTTCTAAGAATTTAACTTTCGCGACACTAACTGTTGCATAAATAAATAGAAATCTTAAATGTATATAAAATTGATATGTCCGTTCACGCACGAAAGTTTAAGTGTTAATATATTTTTGAGAAGTATAGTACATATGTAGAAAAAAATTTAATTTGTTTAAATAAATTAATTGAGTTATATTATAGTACGGGTACCTAAAGAATGTACATATTTTAGGTGGACACAGTCATTCATCATCAGTGTGCTGTTAAAGATCGGCTTGGTGATTATCGTGCGCAACATCAAGGAACCACGACTTTGAAATAGAACCAGAATATGTGCGGAGAAGCTGCTGACCAATCGAAGGTACCATTCTCTAGTAGTATCAAATATTTTGCTGTTTGAATCTAAACGCTTCCGAATTTTATCCATATCCATGCCCAACTCTCTAAATGCTTTATAAATCGAAAATTTCTATGAATAAGTCGCTTTAAAAAGCTTTTTAAATCTACTTTATTTTTTATGAATAAGGCCAAAAAGCTAAGTTTGGGTGGAACTCTGAAAGACTGCTTTTCGAATACAAATCGTCAGTAATGTTATTGTTGTCTTTGCTTCCTCCAGTAAGTACTAAATTTTAGGCAGTACAAAGTTCGCCTGTGTTTTTTTTTTTGCGGCAAAATATTGCATTTTTTTATTCTAACACTCTAGAAATTTTGTAGTTTATTTTTGTTTTTCACTATTAAAATTAATTTAAAATAAATTAGTAATGTTTCTCTAACTCTTATATGTACATACATACATACATATGTTGTAGTTATATACGCGATTTTTTTATATTCATTTATATACAATTGGATTTTCTATAGCAGCAAACTTCCTAAAACGGCGGATGATTATGATGCTCGCATTTGACAATGACATCGTGCCGGCAGTCCTCGTCTATTGTCACAACTCGCGCTTTGCACTTGTGTATGCCGGCGCGTGCGCATGACCAATAGGTTTTCGCACCAGAGGATTTATTACGTGTAAAGCTGTAGTCGCCCACTTTCAGCTTACGGCTACCGCGAAATCCCGTTATGTAGGAGAAGTAATTATCTGTGCGGGCTGCAACGAGATGAAGCAAATGGAAGAAAAAAAAATTGTAAACAATTAGTAATGAAGTACATCAGTGTGCATACAAAATTTTAATAAAATATACACATTTCTAATAAATTTTTTTTTTTCCTTAAACTTAAGCACTTAAAGCCCACTCACACGTTGTCTTGTTACACTTGCGCTGAAAAGAAATAAATAACTGCTAAAGCTCTTACAATTACATGTCTTCTTTTTTCTTGAAAATAATTTTATTGCTCGACATAGTTTCTATCATTGTCTTTGTTATTATTATTATATTATCATAAATTAATACGAATTTCTATTTATTAACACAAGTGGAAAGAAAGTGAGAGATAACAGATCTGCATGGAATCTACCAACGATTCCCATTGATTCATACACTTCTCTTTACTGTGAAATGTTGGTGCCAGCTCTAACTTCAGTAATGGTGTAGGCGCCTTTGCTATATGTAAGCGTATCGTCACCAGTGCTGGTAGTGTCTACCTTGACAGCAACACCAGTATTATTTGTCGAGACGGCAGCTGCTGCAGCCGCAGCAGCCTTAAGCGAACCATATTTTCGTGCCTTTGTAATGACTTCATGATTATGCTCACTATTCAGCACAGTCAGTGTATTTCCTTTTGTCTTGATACGTGCACGGCAGCGTAAAACGGCAAATTGACTACAACGCCAATAGGTGACTTCTTCGCGGCTGACATGCCGATTGAAGGTGTGCTGCTTCAGTACCAATTGCTTTGTGCCATATTTGCTTACGACAAATATGGGACCCTGTACATCCAAGGCATGATTTGTTTGCAGTGGCTGTACCGGTGCATGTGCCTCGGATTCATGCAAGATGCTGGATTGTAAAAAGACTTCCTCTCCGTACAATTCTTTATCTGCAAGTGAAATGCATAGTTACAGATGGTTAGAGTGATGGCAAATATATTTAGTAAAAAGCAATGTAGGTACAGATAAAACACTGAACTGTGCGTCGAATTGTATCGACATAAGAAAATTATAGATATGTATATAAATTAAACGGCAATTTGAGTTTAGATAAATTTCACCTTTAATTAAATGACTTTGCGCTTACTACTACAACTATGCTTTTATAGTACAAGTAAGTATATTTATGTTTTGTGTTTATACGTATATTTGAATGATGCAGTAATATCAACACGTTTTGGTTGAGTATTGTTCGCGACAGTCAAATGAGTGCCTGGATCCAATCAAAATTAGACCACCCTTGAGCTCATCAATGGTTATGTTGGCTGGACAATTAGGTGTGATGCAATACCATTGGCTGTTGTAGGCTCGTGAGCGCAACATTTTGTATTTTACGCCATTCAGGATGACATATCTAAATTTGTTTTGCGTGATAAAAGTAACTGAAAGGATAGAAGAAAAGTTTAATGGTAAATACATACCTAAGTGTAAGGTATATACATTGAAATTTTAACAGATAATATGCAATGTTTTTATATATACAGCCTCTTAATTTCGTGAATTTATTTTACAAGCCGTAAAGAATGGCAAATTTGTGAGCACACAATACGCTGAGATAATCAAGAATAAAAGTATAAATATGGTATAGTTAGAAAGTCTATATTTTCCTCAATTTCATTAGCGCCTTTTTTCCAANTTGGTTAGAGTGATGGCAAATATATTTAGTAAAAAGCAATGTAGGTACAGATAAAACACTGAACTGTGCGTCGAAAGTGTATCGACATAAGAAAATTATAGATATGTATATAAATTAAACGGCAATTTGAGTTTAGATAAATTTCACCTTTAATTAAATGACTTTGCGCTTACTACTACAACTATGCTTTTATAGTACAAGTAAGTATATTTATGTTTTGTGTTTATACGTATATTTGAATGATGCAGTAATATCAACACGTTTTGGTTGAGTATTGTTCGCGACAGTCAAATGAGTGCCTGGATCCAATCAAAATTAGACCACCCTTGAGCTCATCAATGGTTATGTTGGCTGGACAATTAGGTGTGATGCAATACCATTGGCTGTTGTAGGCTCGTGAGCGCAACATTTTGTATTTTACGCCATTCAGGATGACATATCTAAATTTGTTTTGCGTGATAAAAGTAACTGAAAGGATAGAAGAAAAGTTTAATGGTAAATACATACCTAAGTGTAAGGTATATACATTGAAATTTTAACAGATAATATGCAATGTTTTTATATATACAGCCTCTTAATTTCGTGAATTTATTTTACAAGCCGTAAAGAATGGCAAATTTGTGAGCACACAATACGCTGAGATAATCAAGAATAAAAGTATAAATATGGTATAGTTAGAAAGTCTATATTTTCCTCAATTTCATTAGCGCCTTTTTTCCAAAATATATATATAATCTCATATATGATGCAAAACACAATCTCGTTTTAACAAGTTTAAGAAATACTATTTTAGTATTTAATGGCGTTTTCTTTTCTACAAAAAATGTTGCCTTCTCATTGATCTCTTCTTAGTATCTCTGCACAGAGGGCACTGAGAAAGCAGCATTTTTCGGTGGAAAAGAAAACGCCATAAGTTAGCCATCAGTTTTAAATCGAGTAAAACTAGTTCTCCTTTTTGAAGATTACAAAACTTATGCCTCCATTATATTTATTTATTCTGCTCTCAGCATTTGTCTAATAATACTATCTAATATATCTATGTACGTAAGTATGTATGCATATACTAAACTGTAAATGCCTGATGATCGAACGCATTTGCTTTACAACGTCAAGGAAAACTCTGCTCTGGTCAACGCATTTGGTGGCATCGTTTCCGGCGTAAATTTGGGCGGATGGTTGTGCGAGTGTTTGCCCAATTTTACCGAACCATCCCACTTAGTTATGCAACGTGCTGTACATTTGTTGTCCGACACACGCTTCCCGTTGCCGCTTGAACAAATCCAATTTGTCGTCGCACGAAAACTGGCTTCTTTCTTGTACATATATCCATTGAAAATAAGATTATAGCCCTGTTTTTGATTGCGTACATAAAAGATCTCCAGATTTTCCAGCCACACACCTAATGGAAAGGGCATTGCATAGCTGTCGTTAGTGAACAAGCTAGACGGGGCATTTGACGCCGAATATTTCTGCAATGAACCAACATCATCTTTGACCTCCTCTGGTTGTGCTGCAATATAAATATAAAAATATATATTATTTTAGTAGGTTAAAGGTGTGTCCAAGAACAATTGAATTAAATTTTTGTACGCAGTGAAAAACAGTTACATTTATTTAGAAAAAAAACTTCTTTTTATTTATCCGTAAGTTGAAGCTGTAAACAATTATCAACGTATTGGGTCTGTATATTCATATAAAGTCCTGCATCGACTCTTGCATCATCATGTGTGACTGTATCGGCTTCATTCGGGAACGAATCTTCGCTAGGCGCATTGGATGCATTCGAATCGTCGTCTGTTTTGAAATGCGGTTGTCGTATAGATAACTTCACTTTCGAACTTAAATCGAGTCCATTGTGGCAGGTACTTTTCAGTTCGTTGCAAATTTGTCGTCCCCACTCGATTTTTTCCGTCTCTTTGCCATGTGTGTGCACACCGAAAACACGTACAGTATGTTTTGGTGAAAAAATTAGGCGCGCTCTGCAATGATATTTTGTGCAGCGCAAACAACGCCAATAACGACCGCGATTCTTACGATACAGGTAATTGTGCAGCACTATTAATGGATGTCCACGCTGACTATAGATGAATTCCAGGGCATCAGCGGAATATTCGGGACAAGCATCTGAAACCAAATATTTTAAATAAGATATCCGAAAACTACATGAAATTGTAAACAAATTAGAACTATGAATCTTAAAGAAATGTATGCCGTTTTAATTATTTTATCTCACATTTTTATTAAGAATTTAAAGATCTTTAAACAAACATGTATGTATGTACACATGTATGTATGTACATATGTATGTATGTAAGAAAATTATTATAATATTTAATCATAGAGCAAACGATCGACTGCCACCAGATCTAGATGATATAGAGCTATATAGAGTAGATATTGTCGCTTTTAGTTACAGTTATAGACACTTCGTCACGTTTTTTGGCTGTTCTGCTGCTTTCTCACTTCTGCTACGCTGCATATCCTCCAAATGTTTAATTGATACCTGATTCGTAATATCATTCGATTCATTAACACGCCGCAATAGCTTCACGTCCAAGACTGTTGCCAAATCATCAACGTCAAGTGTCATTGCCAAATTAATCGCCGGATAAAAAACATACTATATCATAACAAAAATTGTGGTCCCAACTTGAGGTAGAGATAGCGCTAAGAACTTATGGGAAAAAAATGCAGTCTCAACTGCTCCCAGAGTACATATGTATATACAAGGAAAATAGTAGCAATAATACCAAGTATGTAGCAAAACCATGTATTTCCCGCGAAGGAGTCGGTGCTGGATTGGGCATTGTATTTTGGTATGTACATATGTACGTTTCTATTTGAAGCGCGCGCGCGAAAGTTGATTGACCACAATCGAATGAAATCTAATTTCTGACAAAGTATGTTAAGAAAATAATTTTGACTGATAAACTTCAAACAGAAACTGTATTTGTTTGTGTATAATGACTATGGTGATTCTTATCCCACTTTCACAAAAATGGAAATTACTAGTGCAGCACGAGCAATTTTAAATTGTTTCTCGAAAGCGATTCGCGCTCTTTGAGCTGCAGTTACACCATGCAATTCTTATTATTACCGAAATGGATTTCAGCAAATCTCCAAAAGCCTTACGTTGCCACGTCTAAACACACTTTAACAATAAGTGAACATAGTACAATAGTGAACAATAGTAAACATATACCTTGTTTATACCTACGCAAGAACCGCATTAACAAAAAATGGATTTGACTCAACACATATTTCTTTAAAGAGTTTATACGTGTGTCTTTATAGAGCACTCGCCAAAACCGTATTTAAAAGTAAACACAATTTTTTGTTTTTATTCGATATTTCTTTAATAATTTATTTGCACGGTTCATCGAAATGGAAGGAAACAATAATTGAAATTTATTTAAATAATCAGCCTTATCATGAGTTTCATTTTCCGCGAACCGATTCACTTTTCACTTTTTTCGGGTGAAACTCAAGATAGGACAGAATAATTGTAATTTAAAACAGACTGTATAAAGAAACACAGCCTATTTCACTGCGAGTCAAATGAATTACGTGTTTATACGTGTTTTCTAACCGATTTGGGGAAATAAAAAAACGATTTGAAAACAAATTTGAGTCAAGATTGTTTTGAATTTGTATGCCTCCGTTTTGAAACAAGGTTAGTTTTCACCTTAATATAACGCAATTTAGAAGTTACAATTTGGCAATAAATGTTTTTTTTTTTTATTTTGTTATGGTATACACACTGATAGATTTCGGGTCCATTCTTAATTTCACATCGAAATCAATTTCTTTTCTCCTTAGAAAAATTGTCAGTTAAATCAATTTATTTTCACCGAAATTAAGAAACAATTATGTGCCATTTTGATTAAGGCGCCACTGTCAAAAAGGATTAACATCAGTGCCCAATACGATTGTCAGACGAGGCGATTTTACAGGCAACTTTGAGTTGAAAGCAACAATCGCCTGGTGTGAACGCTTTTTCCACTATCTCTTCCAATGAAGTTGGGGGCAGCCAGCTTTTGATTAACTAATAGCCTCTAAAATTGCCTGGAAAATCGCTCCATGTGAAAACCGTTCAATTTATCACCCGTGACTATGGCAGACCCCTAATATAAATATATCAAAATATGGACTTGAAATTACAACTATTTCAGCCATTTTAATACCGAAAAAGAGTTGGACAACCCAGTGGGCAAACGGGAACGAATTACCTTTTTCTATCCAGAAATGATTAACAGGTGCGGCTGAACGAAAAGATGCATCGCAATGTAAGCGAGCGGGCTTTGTGCCGTTATCTCAACAGCTGCTGTTGCCGAATGGATGCATGTTCGACTGCCGTGTTGTTGGTCACGGGTTCAAAACCTGTGGCACGAACTTTATGTTTTTTAATCGACTTCATAAAAAGGAGCAGGTTATCTATTCGTCGGATTTTTTATGTATGTATGTTACCGCATAACTTTGGACCAGAGGTGTTAAAGAATGCAGTAAAAGTGATTGCAATAATTTTTTGTTAGTCCTGACTAAAACTAAATAAAAATTAGTCTTTATTCTTTTTTTTTTTGATTAATGATTCCTAATCATTTTTTTTAGTCAAGAACCCCACGTTTTGTTTTCCGTTGGCTTTAAAAGTTTAATTAAATCAGATTAAAGAACTTCCTATTCCTCTTAAACCAAATCTATATTTCGATAACCTATTTTTTACTTTTTAGTTCACATTATAAAATAAAGAGTTTTTAGTTTTTTAAACTATAATTTAATTTCGCAAAATCCGCTAGCGTATTTAAAACAAATGAAGCTATTCTGAAAACTGTATTTTTTGAGTTTACATTTTATTTACAAGTGTTTATTTATAAAAGGCAAGTTAAGGTAAAAATTGTTAAGTTTAACGTACGAACGAAAATTGATTGAAATCATAAATTTATTAATTTTACATATATTTGCATTTCTTACATAGTTATGTTATTTTTCAATCTGTTCTTTCAGTTTGATTTACATATTACGTACCTCATATTCCCATTTTTTAGTTATTTTAAATTACTGCATTTTTATTTTCATGTTTATATTTAATTTCTATTTCAAACATCTTTAGTCGTTCATTTTGCTCCAGTTCTAGTTTCCGTAGCTCAAATTCATCTCTTTGTTTTTTATATTCCAACTCGAGTTTCTTTTCTTCAAACTCCTTCGACCACTCGAATTTTTGCTTCTCAAATTGAAGCTTCTCTATTCGAAACTTAATCCATTCAGCCTCCGTTTCGGCCGGATTGTTAACACAACAATTGTGTGCCGTGCATTTAACTTTGCCAGCAAAAGTGTTCGTTTCCGATGAAGTTGTCGGTTCATCGTAAAACAAAAAAGTCTTGTCTTCACAAGCGGTCATCTTAAAATTTTTACTGTCACTACCATCCACTGGACTATAATTTAAAACTTCTAACTTTGGTGTGTCCATAAGCGGAAACTCGCTTGCCGTGGCCAACGGAAAAATATCGGAGAGTTGATCGTAATATGGGCATATTTGCAACATCTTATCTACAAATGAATGTAAGTTTACAAACCAGTCAATAACGCAAATATAAAAATCTATGTACAATTGCGAGCAACAAAAAATAAAATGCAAATTCAAAATGATGCTGCTGGTAACTTATGTTTATTTATTTATTATTAATAATTTTCATTTAAAATTTGAGTCGATCTAACTTGAAACATTATTATACAAAAATTCAATGGGCTACAAAACTGCACACTCAAAATCTTTCTAAGAAATCTAATTTAAAAAATCGAAGTTTTGATGAACATTTTTTTAAGTTTAATTAATTTTTGTGAACTTGGTGCAAGCTTTGAAAACTTTATTTATGCGGTCTCTGATACAGATCGACCCATATTTTAAATTAAAATTATTAACAATAAATAAATAAATAAACATAAGTTACCAGCAGCATCATTTTGAATTTTACTGCTATTATTTTACTCGCAACTATACATAGTATGTATATCTCATATTAATTTCAGATGTACGTACCTTTGATAGTGTCAGAGTCATCACCATCCCTTCCAGTGGCTGCGGATATTAACAAATCATTTGCTTTTTGAAGTATGACTCTAAGGTGGCGAATTTTACACTTCAATGTATTCCAGGTGGCATCAATGTTGGTATGTTCGATAAGTTTTTCGTAGTAAATCCTGGCAGTGGGTTTCTGTGTATAAATATTGATAAATAAAAATAAAATATTATAAGAGCCGTTTGCACCACGTCCAGTTAATTCTAACTACCAGTTAAACATCGCTATCGACGATATTGACACCTAGCCTTAAATGAAGGATATACCTTCAGTTAGCTGAAGAATGTACCTCCAGTTAGCTAAACTATACTATGAATATGAGCATACATTAAAGATTAGCGTTAACTAGCCATGGTGCAAACAGCCCTAAATAGTCACGTCACCATCAATGCAAAAGACCCTATTTGACATTTTGAATTTTTATAGAGGCAAAAAAAAACTTTCTAAGTTAACTTTGAAAGAGCTGGCTGTATTTGAAAGAAACAATAGCATAATAACGCTCATTTACTAAAAGACTGTCACAGCTCAAAAAAAAAATAATTTTTTTTTAGGGGAGATTTCCATTTACTCATAAAATGCATAAAATAAAGAAACATATTCTCTGCTCCCGCGAAAATTACACAAGATTTCAGCACGAAATTTTTACAAAATACGAAGCACTATATCAAGAGTAATTCTGCTTCATTTACTCTAAAGTTTATTCCTTTTTTTAAATGTAGCAGTCTTTTTGTAAATGAGCGATATGTAAAAAAGCGCAGTTTCATAAAAATTTTGCATAGGTACAATGTACTACGTACATACATATGTACGTGCATGCATCATTTGTACACCTATATATGCAGTGTGCATATACACATGTATGGTAGTGCAGGTATTTTCAGAAAATATAAAAAATCGAACCTCAATATTTCTGTGCATCTGCATGTATGTTAAAACCATCCTTGTTTCTTGATTCGTCCATTTCTTTGTTTCGTTCTCCCGTTTTCTTTTTCTTATTATTTTATTAGGCGCTAAAATGTAAGAAAAGTGCATGCATAAATAAATTTGAGTCCGAAATAAAATTCTACATTCCACTTACCGTCGCTCATTTTAATTCTTTTGAGCACTAAAAATAAGCAGATACACAACTACACAGCCGGTAAACAAGCATATGTATGTATGTATGTAGGTACGCGTCGATTATTATTCCTCAGTTTGCTTATTCACGCTTTCGTGGTTATCGGGTTACTTGGTTGGTTATTGTTGTTGTAAAAACACGCTATCTACATGCATACATGTATAGCTACCAATGTGATTATTTGTTTGGTTTCCAACAATCAAATACACTGAAGAATAACCTACAACGTTATACATACATTCATACTTGCATACAGCTTAGATAGTTACGTATTTATGTATATTCCTATGTTTATTGCTCTAACCACAACTGCGTAAAAATAAGCAGATAACTTGTATATAAAGGAGTGTTCACGGTGCTGATAGTAGTGGCTGATTTTCGCAACGACGCTTGGCAATACTATGAAGCAAATACCTGAGGGATGTGTTTTTATAATGATACCATGTGCTGCATGTGGCAACAACGTCTGCTTAAAAGGCAAAATACCGTACGATATACGTTGCTTCATACAATTGGGGAATTCACACCTGCATGATTATCAAGTAATCTGCAGTAAAATTCTAACCATAGGCTACGCTTAAGTTTTGACGCTAAATTCTCTAAATTAAAAGCGGTGGGTCCTAAAAGTATGCAACATGGAGGAGTAACACATACAATGTGTAATCAGCCAAATTTGGGAATTAAACTAGACGTTGCGCGTGTGGTTAGGGGTGCCTGCTATTCTTTGGGAGATGTTTGGCTATCAAATTTTGCGATAGCAAATGTTTGAATCCGGCTGCTGGTTAATAATTATTATTCTCTAGTGTATATTGTTTTTGTAAACTGAGTTAAGAGAATGCCCCATATGACTGCAGTTGGTAGAACAAATCGAGTTTTGGAATAACAGCACAGTGCGGCACAGCGAAACATATACGCGATTGTACCGTGCCGCGCTGTTTCAGTAGGACTCAAATTAGAATTGACCTGTTGATTTTTTTAATATTCAACATGTTTTTCAAGTTATCTACAAAATGTAATATTGTCTATAAATATATTGTATGTCATACATATGTACATACATCAAGGTTGCAAATTTTGTACAAAATTTAAAATAATTCAACAAATATTCATAAAATGTCCAAACTTTTTATGCTGAATCTTTAGAACAGTTTTACAGCTTTATAGCCCATACAATTTGTATATAATAAAGTGCCACTTTGAAGTAGCTAGGACCTCCTACCGTNTAAGATAACCATGGAGGTAGGAATGCCCCATATGACTGCAGTTGGTAGAACAAATCGAGTTTTGGAATAANGCTATTCTTTGGGAGATGTTTGGCTATCAAATTTTGCGATAGCAAATGTTTGAATCCGGCTGCTGGTTAATAATTATTATTCTCTAGTGTATATTGTTTTTGTAAACTGAGTTAAGAGTAAGATAACCATGGAGGTAGGAATGCCCCATATGACTGCAGTTGGTAGAACAAATCGAGTTTTGGAATAACAGCACAGTGCGGCACAGCGAAACATATACGCGATTGTACCGTGCCGCGCTGTTTCAGTAGGACTCAAATTAGAATTGACCTGTTGATTTTTTTAATATTCAACATGTTTTTCAAGTTATCTACAAAATGTAATATTGTCTATAAATATATTGTATGTCATACATATGTACATACATCAAGGTTGCAAATTTTGTACAAAATTTAAAATAATTCAACAAATATTCATAAAATGTCCAAACTTTTTATGCTGAATCTTTAGAACAGTTTTACAGCTTTATAGCCCATACAATTTGTATATAATAAAGTGCCACTTTGAAGTAGCTAGGACCTCCTACCGTTGATTTTGGGTAATTTTTTTGTGGACGCATTTTAGCCATACAAGGTGTGTTTGACAATTTATTTACATATGTATATGGAAGAAAATTAGCATCACCTGTAGCAGAAAAAGTAAATAAGTCTAAGTTCGGGCGAAGAAGAGACATTAAATACCCGGCGCACGTATTATACATAGTTGTTTCACCTTTTTGAAAACTACCGCTACATGGTAAGCAGGGGTGGTTTTACCCCATGAACGAAAGACACAAGATCACGCGTGAAGGAAAGAAAGAAAAAGGTTATTTTCTAGCTGCCTAAATCTCGACGCCATCTTTGTTGTAAGAAGTAAACAGAATAATCATTTTTATTATGTAAATTTTGCTATAAATCATGCCGTTGTGTTAAATTATTCTTTATCTTATGTGTACACACGTTGTCACAGGCGAAAATGAAGAAAATTGCAGTAAAAAGCCATCACCAAATTGTAAACAACGAAGAAATGTAAACAAACGGCTAATGTCAAAATCGTTAAACTTTTTTCCTAAATGCGATTCTAACGGGCTACTCCCCTGCGCGCGTGATCTTGTATTTTTGGTTCATGGTTTTACCCCCTTTTTCAAACTTTTTCGATAATATGCTCAGTTATGCTTAATGCATTAATTGAACCGTGTTTGGTAGAAATCAACAAAGCGGCTTATGTAGTCATAAGTGGGATGTGCCACGCCCATTTTACAAAAAGTCCGTTTGTTCAATGTCTGATTAGCACCAATCGGAGGTAGAAGCTCCGGTTAAATACGACAGCTTAAATAGATCACATATTATATGCATGATCAGGGCTGTCAACTATACTTAGCTAGGAAGTGCCATATTGAGGATAAAATAGTGCCAAAATGTTCCAAATAGAAAAATAAAAGTGCCAAAAAGGTGCCATTATTTTTAGTTCTTCCCATTTAGCATTAAAATTAGAAAATTTTAGTTGAGAAAAAGAAGTACACGCAAAGGATTTCACTAAAATGTATTAAAATATTACTATTTTTCAAAAGTGCCATTTTGGCACTTTGTGCCAAATAGAAAAATTAAGTGCCATTTCAAGTAAAATAGGGCCAAAAATGGCACGTTTTGAGCCAAGTTAGCAGCCCTGTGCATGATGTAGAAAACGTCGATAATGATATTTAACCGGCAAGTAGTGATAATCAGACATTGAACAACCGGCCCTGAGAATCAGCTTTGGCATACCTAAAGAATACGGACCTTTGAGCTAGAGAAAAAAGAAAAAGTGGACGAGGTGGATAAAAAGTCTTTGTTAATAATGTATGTATTCTAAAAGGCACTCACCCTGCCCAATGGAAGTGGTCTCTTGCGACAGAATTCCATCAGCCACTGCACCTCAATGGGTGTCGCGTTGGCATTATGCCCAGAAAAATAGGCCGCAGCAAAGGCGAGATCCGTGTTTCTGCAGTTTATTGACAGCGTCGTCTGAATTGCTACCAGTTCCTGTGTTAAAAACTCTGAAATTTGGAAATACTCAATATCTTTCTTCAACACTACACATAGGTCCCAAATTACCTTGCTGCTGTTGTGATTGAGGCCCAGTAGATTAATGAAAATGGCAGTGTTAGAAAATTATACACAAGGTTCTTTCCCGTACGCAACGCGGGATCCCGCGGGTGCCCAAAATAGCCCAGAAATCATTCCTGTACTCAACAAAATGGGTAATAGAAAGCCAAAATTGGAACGTATTGCATCGTAAGTGTCTTCTTCTTCCTGCCCCAAACAGCCCGGACTTTTTCTCCGGGTAAAAATGGATGAAGCGTCAAAGTGCATATCAGCTCTTTTGTGTTTACATGTTACCTGCATTTACTTGGTGCTTTTAAGGAATGGTGAATGTATTTTCAATCTTTATATTCTCAAAATCATTGTTACTCAAATTCTGGGCATGAAATGTGGTTTTTTGCGTTCCCGTACTTCTGGAGAGTGTTGCCATTTTGGTACTTTTGGAGCTAGAATTAGCTCTTTATTTTTCTATTTAGTTCCGAAAATTGGGTTTTAGCTCCTAGCTCTTTTTTAGATATTTTCACATTTATCTAGAACTTTTTAGCTCCAGAAAGTTTTAGTTATATTTGGTATATATAAGCCAAAACTTACGCGTTGATAAAATGAAAAATTTCGAGATGCAGTGTATCCACCATAAACTCTTGGATCTAGGTTAAAGAATTCAAAAATTAATTAAAAGAAAATCCTTTTTCTGATAGCGCGAATTTTGTTTTACCTTACTAATTTTACCTTTGAGGAGAGCTGGAAGTAGAACTTTCCAGAAAAATATTACGAAAAAATTATTAAATTCAATCATCTGAAATTACAGACTTTAACAGTTTGTAAAGTATTTTTAGTTCACTGTTATAAGTGCCATAGCAACGAACCTTGCACCTTATTTTGGTTTTGAAGGATTTTTTCAGTACTTAAACTTATAAGATTCGTTGTTCTTATTAAAATTGCAGAAAATATAAAAACAACCTTACGTCAATAAATGCCCAACGATAACAAAAATAGGTAGCTCTTCATTTTAGCTACTATTAGTATTATTTAGCTCTTTTCTTTCTACCGTTTTCGCTCCAAACGAAATTTATCTCTGGCAACACTACATCTCGATTATGTTCCATTTTTGAGAGCAAGCTTTTCGCTTATTCTCTAATTACCGGATCCGGTACGAATTGTTAGGGAAAGAACCTACAGTTACCTACATAACACAAAAACAAAACCAAATTTGGTCCATTTGGACCAAAACGGCAACCGTGGTAGTGATAGGTTTTCCCAAAAATGCTTAAACTATCGATAGGACTAGTTGACTATCGATTTTTTGTAACTGCGCGTCAGTTTTTTGAGTTTGCAAATTTTGTATTACACGTGATACTTTCATTGTGATTTCTCCTCTAATGACCGTTTTCTCAAGAATACTTTATTTGAAAAGCTCCCTTCATATTGAGCCGTTGCTTCAAAACTTATGGATATGTCTGAAGAAAAGCATTTCTATTATCGGTTTTCTTGGGTGTAAACAAAGCAAAAAATAGTATATAACAAAATGTAAATAAACATGTAGAATAAATACATTTATGTATCATATTTGAAAATTTAGAATGAGCACTAATATACAACACAAGAAGAAGCTGGGGCTAGATTCGGTAACTGTGAGAAAATGCCGTGTACACCGAGTCCAAAAATCACAATTAGACAGCACTATACATTTTAAAGCAATCTTTAAACATAAAGTGCGCTTTAAAGTTGAAAGTTTTTAGAAAAAACGGCCCTAACAGATCTATTCTGCATGTTACCGAAGATTTTGTAACCAGAAAACTTTATTACCAAAAAATTTTACCAGTTCTTGTCACCGCGATTCTAGTTACGTTGGTAATGCAGTTAAAATATTCAGCAATTCAGCTATGAAGAATCGTGGAAATTCTGGCATTGCAAATTTCACGGGGAAATATTTTGTTATCAGCTTATGAGATGGAAACAAAATTTACCGGTTACAAGAGTACATAAAATGAGAACGAGGTTTAAAGATTGACAGGAACTTCATTTACCAGTTAAGTGTGTTTATATTCTCAATGTGTTTTTTTTTTTNACAAAATGTAAATAAACATGTAGAATAAATACATTTATGTATCATATTTGAAAATTTAGAATGAGCACTAATATACAACACAAGAAGAAGCTGGGGCTAGATTCGGTAACTGTGAGAAAATGCCGTGTACACCGAGTCCAAAAATCACAATTAGACAGAACTATACATTTTAAAGCAATCTTTAAACATAAAGTGCGCTTTAAAGTTGAAAGTTTTTAGAAAAAACGGCCCTAACAGATCTATTCTGCATGTTACCGAAGATTTTGTAACCAGAAAACTTTATTACCAAAAAATTTTACCAGTTCTTGTCACCGCGATTCTAGTTACGTTGGTAATGCAGTTAAAATATTCAGCAATTCAGCTATGAAGAATCGTGGAAATTCTGGCGTTGCAAATTTCACGGGGCAATACTTTGTTATCAGCTTATGAGATGGAAACAAAATTTACCGGTTACAAGAGTACATAAAATGAGAACGAGGTTTAAAGATTGACAGGAACTTCATTTACCAGTTAAGTGTGTTTATATTCTCAATGTGTTTTTTTTTTTTATGTATTTCAATACCGTCCGGGTTAATTTGAAACAGTTGTTAACATTACATTGACTATCGATAGTACTATCGATGGTAGCACTTTGAACTATCGATAATATTGCTGCAAACTATCAACGAGTAATGATAGTTTTCTTCTGGAACATGAAAACTGTCGATGGGGGCACCATCGATAGTTTTACAACTCTATTACAGCCATAACTAAACAAAAGCGTTGAGTGGAGCTTTTCCTGATGCCTAGCGTTAAGGCCGAAGTTCCATACCTAAACAAAAGCGTCAAAGCTACGTCAAATGCGGAAATAACACTAACAATAAGCATAGGTTTGTTTGTGTGTAACACGAAAGATACAGTTTCGCCGTTTTCTGTGGAGTGGATCTTATTCGCTCTCAGGTATCTATTAGTTTGTTCCAGTATTCTTCGCGCAATAACATGTGGAACTGTCAAACAGTGTTGCCGTTTTAGCCCTTTGGTGGCTAGATTTAGCTACCACATACTTTTTTTGGCCACATAAATTTAAAATTGCCCCTAGCCCTTTTTTTAGCCCTTTGGAGAATTTATTTATACTTGGCATAAAAAAGTTGTATATGCTTAATTTGATCTTTTTTTTTCATTTATGTAAGAGATGAGTTTTTAAACTAAGAAAGGCTGATATATATATATATATGTATTGTATGTTCTTTACGTTTTTATACATACGTACTGTAAAAGTGTTAGGGCTGTTAATTTATCTCATAACGATCTATCTATAGTTTAAAATAGACAAGTGTATGGCCCTTAATATGCTTAATTTGTTAAATGGCCCATCAAGTCGATTGACCGTGTACTTACAGTGGTCCACAAAATAATAGGAGTGCGTTATTTGGGTCAGTTTTTGCTATTTGTCTTTTGTTTATTTAATGTTTATAATTTTTATACAAAAGTCAAGCTGGGTATACAACAAACAACGAATAAATTCAGATTTCAACCTTTGTACAAAAATTATTAAAATTCTGTAAATTTTCACCAAAATATCAAACTTTTTAATCAGAATCTTCAGAGAAAATTCTGGTATGCAGTTTTATAGCCCATTCAATTCTAGTCTGAAGAAGTGCAAGTTTCAAGCTGCTAAAAAATTCCGTTGATTTTTG
>NW_016159020.1:33388-42689 GCF_001687245.7 Rhagoletis zephyria
ACAGCGGTCGTCCCTCGGCAGGCAATGGCAAACCTCCGAGTGTATTTCTGCCATGAAAAACAGCTTCTCATAAAAATACAATCGCCGTTCGGAGTCGGCGTAAAACTGTAGGTCCCTCCGCTTTGTGTGACAATATCAAGGCGCACGCCACAAGTTGGAGGAGAAGCTCGGCCAACACTAACATATGTGTAAGCGCCAATCTATTATTATTATTATTATTATTATTATTATTATATGAGTCAAAGCCGTGTTTGTGGAAGATTAAGTTCTCGATATTGCCGTTTTGAATTTAAAAAAAAAAAACATTGTTTGACAAAATGGTAGAAAAATTATGAAATTTCGGTTCTAATCATTTCGATCTTTCCTCGACCTCATTTCTAAGAAATAAATATTGTACCAGCATGCTGGTAAGTTATATGCTTCGAGCCTGATGGTACAATCAACAATTGATGGAGCCGAGCAAACTGGTGTCGTAAATTTCCCCTTTTATACAAAAAGGTTTTTGGTTGGATAAAATATTTTTTTTTTTTTTTCAGGGTTCATTGTTTTTCTATACCATTACTTATTGAAAATGTTTGCATATATGTATATGTAAGTAAAAAATTTTAGCTACCATTTTTAGCCACAATGACTTTTTTTAGCTCTTTTTTAGCCCTTTTTTTAAAGGAATTTGGCTACCACTAAAAATAATTCGCGGCAACACTGCTGTCAAACTGTAGTGTTACTCTCTCAAGTGAGAGTAAAATGAGAACAGATGCAGAAGTGTACGGGAACGCAAAAAGCACTACTTCCTGCACAAACGTCAGTCGGTTGTTTACATGTCATTGGTACAACACTTATTTGACTATAAATAAGTAAATAATTATTAAAAACTATACAATTAATAATAATTGCGTACATGTTCAAATATATCGTTGTTTACTTCCATCTTTGCTTGCATCGCGTTCTCTTTTTGTTTACAAATGCAACCCTGCCTATCATTTGACACTTCTCACGAACTTGCAGGAAGAAAAACTTCGGGCAAAACCCTATAACTTCTGACTGGGAAGAGTTGCTCTCTTACTCGCTCAAAAGTGTTCCCAGTGTGAGAAATTCTTGCGTACGGAAACGACATCCTGTAATTTCATACTATTTCTTACTATGTCCTAGTGTACAGGAACAAACTACATTTTTCTGGAGTGAGGAATACTTTCTGGGCTATTTTGGGCAGCCGCGGCCTTATAACCCTTCTAGATGTGAACAAGACAAAGTTTATGATCATATCTAGAGCAACTAACGTTAGCTCCGATAACTACAGCTTACAAATTTGAGATGAAGTAATTGAGAAAGTAAGAACCATTAAATATACATATATAGTATACGAGCCTCAATGTATAGATACAGCAATCATTTCATGTTACTCCGCTAAGCAATCTGTAACAAAGTCAACTGAGTGGAGCATCGCTCGCAACTTTTTAAGGGTTCACAACACAACACTATCAAGACCGAACTATAATCCCAACTTTTTTCCGTAGATGAGCAGAGTTTTTATGGTTTCACAATTGGTTGAAAATTACGCCCAAAACCGTCGATTAAACATTTTCGAATTGTGTATAGATGTTGCTGCAACATGTTCAATTTGACATGTTTCGCCTGTAGTTTCACTACACATTTGAAATTAAGCTTTGAAATAAAGATAAATATGAAGATGAAGAAATAAATGATAACGATGAAGTAAAAAAAAAGAAGGCAAAAGTGAAGATAAAGACGAAAATGGAGACAATGACAGATACATAAGAATTAGGGTAACTGAAGGGGTAAGAACAATTCTTGAATTTATGAAGTGAAACTTCTTTAGCGGCAGTTGGTTGGTTGGTAGTAAATTGTCAAATCCAAGGGGAATAATGCACATGGAAATGGTTTTCAGCGGTTTAGCGGTTTGAGAATAAAAACAAAAACAAAGATACCTAGAGGTACAGGCAAAAACGAAGATCAAAGTAAATTTAAACACTTTAAGGTAAAGGTGAAGAGGAATATGCAAAAATAAAGATAAATATGAAGAAAAGGATGAGGATGAAGATCGATATTGTTATCGATATAAAACTCGATATTTTTATCGACATAATAATCGATATTGCTATCGATAAAATAATCGATATTGTTATCGATACTGTTATTGATTAAATAACCGCTTTGTAATCGATATAATAATCAATATAATAATCGATATCGTTATCGATACAATAATGGATATTGTTATCGGTATAATAATCGATTAAATAATTCATTTTGTTATCGATTTAGTCATTTATATTGTTAACGACATGTATAATAATCGATACTGATGATTGTTATATTTATCGATGAATTAATCGATTTTACAATCGTTGTATTTTTCTATATGTTTATGGATATTGTTATCGGTATTTTTATCGACACAGTTATCAACAGGATTATCGATACACTAATCGGAACATGGTATTTGATCACATTATATGACATCACATCACATTTTATCACATGATATGAAGAGACATCACATAATATGATATCACATCACACGATATCACGTGACATGACATTATATGATATGACATCACATTATATGGCATGACATCACATGACTTGACATCACATGATATGACATCGTATGACATGACATGGCATTACATGACGTGGCATCACATGATATGACATCATATGGTATGACATCATATGACATGACATCACAGGATATGACAACACATGACATGACATCCTATCACATCACATAAAATCACGTCACATCTTATCACGTCATAGCACCTCATCTCATCTACGTGAGTAGAAAAAGAAAAGGATATAAGCAAAGATGTGAAAGATAAAAACAAAGATGAAGACCAAGGTAAAGTTACCGATTTCAAAACCAAAAGCACCGTTGGAAAGGTAATTTTCTGTAGATGAGGAGAATTTTTATAGTTTCGAAATTGGTTGAAAATCGTCGTTTAAAAATTTCCATATTTGTGTATGGTTGTTTTTGCAAACTGTTCAATTTAAGCTGTTTCGCATTTTGTTTTACTTCGTATTTGAAATTAAACTTTGAAATATAGATAAATATGAAGATGAAGAAACAAGTGATAACGATGAAGACAAAAAAAAGGCAAAAGTGAAGATAAAGACGAAAATTGAGATAAAGGCGAAAATGGACACAATGAGAAATACATAAGAAGTAGGTTAAAAGAGTTGAAATTTTCCGATAGGAATCGAAATAAAATCAGCCATAAAGGTTACTGAAATTTATCGAATCATCGAAGTTTATAATTATCGAAATTTATCTATGCTTATTAAGTTATGGCAACGTATCGAATTATTCAAACTGATCAATGTTTATTGAGTTGTCGAAATTTATAGACACAGAAACTTAGTTGTCCAAATTCACAGATAGTTATCGAGCTATATAAAACCTTTGGGATTAACAGAAATTTGTCAAGTTAAAGAAATGTATCAAGTTATCGATATTTATTGAATTCTCATTATTTATAGACTTAACGAAATTTATCGAGGTATCGTAATGCAGGGAGTTCTTTGAACTTACAGAGTTATCGATAATTATTGATATACTGAAATTGG
Organism: Rhagoletis zephyria; assembly: GCF_001687245.7. NCBI lineage: Eukaryota > Metazoa > Arthropoda > Insecta > Diptera > Tephritidae > Rhagoletis > Rhagoletis zephyria. Next base: position 36,977 of record NW_016159020.1, read on the forward strand.
TTGGTTCAACGAAGCGAAGGTTATGCAATTTTCAAAATATATCGTTTTATCGAAATTTTAAGGTTATATAAGCTTATCGATTTATAACTGCTTATCGAATTTAATCGTCTTAACAGAGTGTATCAGAGTTATCAAAATATTTAGATAGTTTTCCAAAAATGTGGAGATGTCAAAAGTAAAAATTTATAAAGGTATCCAAAGTTTTTACATTTTTGAGTTATCGAAATTTATCGAGCCATCGAATTTAACGGTTATCGAAATTGGTCGAGTTAACGAATTTTGTTGAGTTATCGAATTTTAGTGTTCTTGAAATTCATCGAACTACCGATATGTATCAAATCATTGAAATTTATCAATAAACTTGAATGTATCGGGTCAATTCCAAGTCCTGCCGAAGTCCTCCAAAGACCTTCTCAGATAAAAAAAAAATTTAGTTACGTTTTAGCAGAAGATTTTCCGGTTAGTTAATTTGTACCGTATAAGTTTTGCTACGTGTTAAGTTAGAAAACCTCTCCAAGGTTCTAAAACTAGAAAAACTGTCGAATTTCGACAGTCACCGGCACTCTAGTCAAAGTAAAAAGCTTAAAATTGTTATGGAGCTTTGTCGAATTTTTTTAGCTTTTGTACAAAGACTGAAGTTTGGACTTATGGTTTTTGATAGATAACGAGCTATTCTTTCATAAAAAAGCAAGTAGTTTTTTAACAAAAAACACAAGCGACTTCAATTCTCATATAAAAATTGATCGTCAATTTCTTCATGATCCAATGACCGTATTTAACGAAATTAGTATGGGACCACCCTTGAGGTAGGTACCACCGCTCCTATAAAAATGAATTATCGAAATTAGTTCAAGTTGTCCAAAGTTATGCGGTAACATATATACATAAAAAAATATTCGCACGAATTGATACTGCTCCTTTTTTGAAGTCGGTCAAAACTTGCAAAATGTCGCGTCCCTATTTATATATTCGCCAGTGTAGTATATATACATACATATGTTAACTGCGCTACAAATTTTGTGATGATACGAGGCAATATTAATTTTAAGTTTAAATTGTTATAACAAGGACTTTATAAGTTCAAATTGGTAATTTTTTCAACCAACATAATAAGGACTATTTACAGCCGTAAACACAATACATATCGAATTTTGTGTTCCTTTTTAGGTATTTTTAAAAGAAGATTTTTTGGGATCGATTCGATTTTTTTTAGCTTTAAGATCTTATTTTGAAAATTTGTTTGGAAAAAATTAAGATTTTTAGGGGATCTTCTCTGGCAACACTGTTACTAGCAAGTTACTGTATATTTTTGGGTACTTTGAATGGAGACCTCCGATTCGGGGATTAAAAGTGGTACCATTGGAAAGCTTTTAGGTGCGGGAGCCTTCTAGTTTTTGAGATATTTAGTATTTAAGTTTTTTACTTGCTTAGTAAACAACACTATGTATGTATTAGACAAATCAACGCGAACATACACCTTCAGTACACTTCAAATCAATTTAAATTGTTTAGTTATTGTTAATTTTTTACTGTTTCCCTTAGAAAAACAGTTATATTTTATTTATTAAATATTTTGTTTCTTGTATTCACACCTAGCGTAAATAGCGGCTTGCGTATTAACATAAAACGAATGTTCCAGATTGTCAAAATGAACAATAAAATGAAGACGTTTCTGTAGCATATTGGTGGTTACAACGAAAACAAAGAGCTTATAATTTGTTTTTTTTTTTTTACTTGTTATATACGAAGTATACCAATATCCATATCAGAAGAAAGAAGGTTTAATCGCCTTTACAATACGGTTAGTATTTTTTTGTTTAAAATATTTTTTTTTCTTAAAGGTATTTTTTTCCTTTAACCCCTTATCGTCCGACGGTACTCTCCAGTACCATCATTATTTTTGCTCTTTTAAACAGAATGGGTGAATTTTTTCTACCATGCAGACCAACGGTACTCCAGAGTACAAAATAACGAGCATATTTAACGGCACTTTTTGTCACATATTTTCTATTTTTCATGCTCATTTCAAGTTGGAATTTTCTATAGTGCAGTCGCGAGTTAATAGTGGCGTCTTTTTTTCATTATTTCTAGCAAAGTTTTGAATATTTTTCTAAACATGCGATACGCATGCAAATTATATCGCAGCGGTGTCGCACGTGCGATAGGCATGTGATATTATGTCCCAGCGGTATCGCTGTCGTGCAAGTGTGCACCGTTTTCATCGTTTCCTACTAATTACCACGTACTCAGCATGCCGATATCGCATCCATATCGTATCGCTCTAATGTGCACCGTGCCTTACTCTATTCGCCGTTTGTTTTGCACTTATGAGGGGTTGAGGTTTTATGCCTCCTCAGAGCAAATGTTTTGCATATACATATATAAAGATATATATATTTGATAAAAAAAAGGAGAACTCTGTTGATTATTGGTTATTATCCTCCACCGTGAATATTTATTTGCGCAATAAATGTTATATATTTTTGAAAAGAGGAGAGGGGCCTTGCAGAAAGATGCTGCGCCTCTTTTCTCTGGCAACACAGTGCGGGTTATAACCACTAAGCGCGGCCGAAAGGTGTTCTCTGCAAAAGGTGTTCAGCCCTCTTTATTTATTTATTTATTTATTTATTTATTTATTTATTTATTTATTTATTTATTTATTTATTTATTTATTTATTTATTTATTTATTTATTTATTACAGTCATTTGACCTATATACATTCTCGTATATATATTTGAATTTTGCAGGGACGGTAATCACTATGAGTAAAATAATTTAAATCAGCATTTAATGAGTTTTATTTTTTCGCTCAAAAATAATAATTATTATTGATTTTTATTTTTTTGCTCAGCGGAAATAATTATTATATTTATGACCATTATTCTTAAGTGAAAAAATAAAACTCAATAATAATTATTAACTTTGAGCGAAATAATAAAAATCTTAAAATAATCATTATTTTTGATCGAAAAAATAAAAATCAAGTAATAATAATTACTTTTGAGCGAAAAAATAAAACTCGCATATTAATTATTATTTTTAATCTTTATTGATTAAACTCGAAAAATAAAAATCATTGTAAATTACAGCGGCACACAAATACGTGAGTATAAATAAAATTGTTTTACGACGATTGCAACTTGTTGATTTTTTTGGTTAAAATTTAAAAAATAATGATTATTTTCCGACCCTGGAATTTTGTATTGCAAAATTGATCTACTATATATTTGTGGAAGTATGTATGTATGTATGTATCTATGTAGGTGCCACGTTTCAGCCTAAACGGATGGACAGAATCGAACAAAATTTTGACAGAGTATTGCCATGACTCCTGGGCCTATAATAGGGTGAAAATAATTGGGATCCTACAAGGGGGTGCGGCACCTGCCATAGGCGTGAAATTTTTAATCAGCCATAACTTCGGAACCATAAGTCACATGGCCTTGAAATTTGGTATACAGACATATAAATGGTCGGTGCTTATAAGAGGGTATATATAAAGGAGTTTGTAAAAGGGGGCGTGGCACCTCCCATAGGCGTGAAATTTTTAATCAGCCATAACTTCAGAACCACAAGTCACATGACCTTGAAATTTGGTATGCAGACATTTTAATGGTAGGTGCTTATAGGAGAGTATATATATAAAGAAGTTTGTAAAAGGGGGCGTGGCACATCCCATAGGCGTGGAATTTTTTATCAGCTATATCTTCGGAACCATAAGTCCCACGAACTTGAAATTTGATATGCAGACATATCATGGCACTTATGGTTCCGAAGATATAGCTGATAAAAAATTCCACGCCTATGGGATGTGCCACGCCCCCTTTTACAAACTTCTTTATATACAGTATCGGTCATATCTATAGCACGCCATTTCAAAGTGATATTGTGTGCACTTATTTTATTTATTTATTTTCGAGAATTTTCAATTAAAATACAGTTCTTTCTCTAACAAACCCCATATAAACCCAAGTTTAACAATTTGTAGAAAACTTCAAAAAAGTGCAACAAATTTTCACCTAAATTTCAAACTTTTTTCTCAGAAGTGTTTGAATTTTTCTGAATACACAGTTTTATAGCCCAATCAATTTTAGTCTGATAATGTGCAAGTTTCAAGGGACTGAAAGTTACCGTTGATTTTTTAGAATTTTTTTCTCCAAAGGTGTTGCGGTTTTCAGCCATATACAAATAAATTGAGTTTAATCATTATATGGCAGCCAATGCGACAAAAAAAATTTTAAAAAATTAACGGTAATTCGTAGCCACTTGAAATTTGCACATTATCAGACTAAAATTGCAGTGGCTAGAAAACTGTGTACTCGAAAAAATTCTAACACTTCCGAGAAAAAAGTTTGAAACTTAGGTGAAAATTTGTCGCTCTTTTTTGAAGAATTCTACAAATTGTTAAACTTGGGTTTATATGGGGTTTGTTAGAGAAAGAACTATATTGTAATTGAAAATTCTTAAAAATAAATAAATAAACATAAGTGGCACACAATATCACTTTGAAATGGCGTGCTATAGATATGACCGATACTGTATATACCCTCCTATAAGCACCTACCATTGACATGTTTGCATACCAAATTTCTAGTTCGTGTGACTTATGGTTCCGTAGATATAGCTGATAAAAATTTCCACGCCTATGGAATGTGCCACGCCCCCCTTCTACAAACTCATTTATATATACCCTCTTAAAAGCACCTACCATGGATATGTCTGCATACCAGATTTTAAGTTCGTGTGACTTGTGGTTCCCAATTTATGGCTGATTAAAAATTCCACGCCTGCGGAATGAGTTTATAAAAGTTGGTGTGGCACATCCCGCAGGCGTGGAATTTTTAATCAGCCATAAATTGGGAACCATAAGTCACATGAACTTGAAATTTGGTATTCATACATAGGTATCTATGGGAGGTGTTCAGAGTAAAGTATATATAAATGAGTTTGTGAAAGGGGGATATACATATATATATTTATCTATTAGATAACTCGGATATTTAAAACTGTGTGTTTTTTTGTGAAACCTTACCATCTTTAGATTATTTTGAAATGGAAAGATTGAATCGTTTTTTAATCTCGCGATGCTGTTAAACGAAAAAGGTNTATATACGTTCCCAGGACAGTCGGGTCTACGTAACCGGAACGACCCAGATAGATATATATCTGGCCAAGGACTGCCACCACTCCAGCAACACTCCCCAAAATCTCTTTGGGGAATTTGTATGCTGTTACAACAACAACAACAAAAGTGCAGCTAAATAAAACAGCCAATCGAATAGGCACCTAAACGGAATGTACCGTAGTAGAATAATTTTAATTTAGAAATTTGATCGTTACCTTATACTACGTTCAAATTGACGAGCTAAACATGTTAAATGGGCTTGAACCAGTTAAATGAACAAAACACGTTCATAAACAAGTTAAATCGCATGCAATTGTTGTTGGTAAATTGAACCAGTTAAATCCAAGGCACATAAATACAGGTAGAAGCCAAAATGACGTTGCTCTCATGAGAACCAACCTTTAAACTTCAACTTGATTTTATTTTATTTCCTATATTTCGTTACGCTTAAAATGTCATGTCGTTTGTTTTTTTTTGAATGTTCGTTAAAACAAATTTTAATTAACATTTGCATTTTTGTAGTGTTGTGCGGTTTATACTTAGTGTATGTGTTAAAAATGCAGCACCTGAAGCGTTGTTTTTTATGT